>NW_020291519.1:118518-316286 GCF_003184765.1 Aspergillus aculeatinus CBS 121060
ATGCAGTAAGAAGAGAGTTAAGTTTGAGAATTGGGGGAAACAGTGGATGGGGGGGTTAATGTGGATATCGATGTGAATGAGACAAGCCAGTGTGACGGTAAAGACAAAGGGGGGGCGGCGCGCAAAGGAAAGTGGGAGTGGGAGGGAATGGGAGGGAGTGGCTTTGTGTGGCTCAAAACGAGAGAAAGAGTAAAAGAGAAACAGGCCAGACAAGCAGCAGCAGCAGCCGCAGCAGCCAGACAAGCCAGGCAGTCAGGCAGCCGATGCAAGGATGGCCTCAGGTATAACCAACCTTCGGGAAACAAAGAGTGCGGCTCCAGGTAAGTCAACAGCAACTGGAGTTGAGAGAAGAAGTGGGTAACAATTAGGACAATAGTGACGATGATGGTGAAGCTGATGAAGCTGAATGTTGTTGATGACGGGATGAATGGATAGGGTGGAAGGTGAATGGAAGGAACACGCGGGTGATGCAGAAGATTATTCTAAAGATAGTCCCAGGCGTTTTACCCGCTCGCCAACGGCGGCTCTCGACTGCCGCCCGCTCTCCCAGGCTCCAGCTACTACGAGTAGTTATTTATAGGATCCTTCCGGAATCCAGATTGACAGATGACTACCGAGTAGACTAGACTAGACAACTAGACCCTTAACTAACTAACTTACTTACCCTCACTGACACGACGATCAGTCAGCTGAGGTTCATATAAGATGCTGTCCGAGCTCATTGTGATCCCCGCCTCCATTCCTTCCTTTGACTGTGACTGTCACTGTCATTGCTACTACAATACGGAGTACACTCATTGCCTTGAGTCATGTCACCAGCTTGCTCGGTGGTAGACCCTCACTGAAAAGGGCTAAGGATTCGATGGGTTTCACAGGCCAACACTGACATTCTCACCCACAACCACCAAAGTCTCGACGCTACTACCTTAAGCATCATCCCACTTCAAGGTTGGGGGAAGAATGGTTTCACTTCGGGGCGAATGGAGTTGAACAAGCTGGGCTGGTTGGTGAACCCCGAGGGGTCCAGAAGGGGCCCGGGCCCGGGCCCGGCCTGACCGCCTGCCTGCTTGTTCGGGTCAGCCTCAAAAAAGCTTTTAGGGTACGGACAACTGGCCAGCGACTGGAGTGGTAACTAGATGAAGGGATGGATCATGGATACACCGGCGACTCTCCCGTCGCCATCGCACCGGACCTTACCTCTTATCATTTCACTGCCTCCCATTCGGGTTTAGGTCCAGGTTAGTATTGGGTTTTCCCGCCTGGACCAGTCACAGAACCCGTCTTAATTATGATGATTATGAGGATTATGAGGATTATGAGGATTATTGAACAACCATCAATCGGGCATTGAACCTAGAATTGTTGTCCAATTCTATTGATCCCCCAATGGATCACAGCTGATGTCGATTATTTGCTGCTGTACTACCGTCTACTGACCTTCTGACGGAAACTGTGTTGCAGTTGGGATCGGGGTCTGAGGAAAAATTAATGTGTCAGTTATATATGCCGGGCAATCGACGTGCTTCATCCAACTCATGCATCACTAAAACTGTATCCATCCTGTGCACTGTAGGTAGAAGCATGTCGGGGCAGATCCACGTTCGGAGACGGTGAGTCGGTAAGTTAATTGGTAAGATAGTTTCAACTGCTAATGCAAGAGGAATTGGCCACTGCATGAGGCTCGAGATTCTTCATCGATTCAGAACCATGGATGGCGGGCGTATCAACCAACGATTGCAGGTTGAGTGACTGACTTAGTTATTTTCCAACCCCTGAAACGGCAACCCCAGTCGATCCTCATCATCACCGGCGGTCCCTTCATCTCCTCCATCTGCCCATTCCTTCCCTCTTCCTCCTCCTCCTCCTCCTCCTCCTCTTCCGCTTTTCTTGCTTTGCTTTGCGCCGCACTGCATCTCTCTTCTCTTCTTTTCTTTTTCTTCTTCCCTCTTGTCTTTCCCACTGACTGGTCACAACTGCAATTCACCCTCCCCACTTCCTCCATCGTGGCTGCAGTGGCCGCTGCGGTGGCATATTTACGAACCTGATTGCTTCCCGCCCTGCAGGCGATCCTTCCTGGACACTTGGTCGGCCTTCGCTGCTGCTGCTGCTGCTGCTGCATCTATCGCCTTCGGCCATTTTTTTCCCGCCTTCTTTTCGGTCGCTTTGGCTCGATTCGTTCAACCAGTCTGTAGACGCTGATAATTGATTGAGCTATCTGATCTGAATCGCTACTTCAGGACGCTGTTTACATCCACTGTCCCTCCCCTTGGGGGTTGTCGCTTTCCTCTTAATCCGCGCGTCTCCAGTTTTTTTCTATCATTCCTCCGCTTCATTCAAATCTTGCACCGTGTACCTGCTAGCCATACTTCGTGATCAGCTCGTCTAGTTAATTTCGCAACTTTTTCTTATCGGATCTCGCTAGTGACCCCCGGTTACACGCCCCTCCTGCGCCTCCGCTGTTGGGCATTGTTATCCGAACCACCTCCCCTCCCACTCCCCGGTTATCTTTCTCTGAGGATCGCGTCGTCCGCCCGCCGAAAACCTGGCGCGCAAAAAGTGTCGGTTCAGAATGCCTTTCTTTACTCGCGTTTTTCGCAGTAAGGATGCCAACACCCCCAAGAAGAACGCCAAAACCTCCGAGGTAGAAGATCAGGGCCCCGCAAAGCCCACATGGACAGACGCGTGGCAGCGAACCGAAGTTGCCCCAGAAGAAGTCCAGGAGCTATTGCACGGATGTACTCAGGAGTTGAAAGCACGAGGTAGGCCTCCATTGTGGCGGATGATCCACCCCCGCTTCCCATGCCAAATTTAGTCCACCCCTGTGTGCATTCTTCGACTTGCTGATCCTTGCCTCCTTCTTCTTTGACAGCTCTCCAAACTCCCTTTCTTCTTCTACCGTTCCGCCCAAGCTCTGACGCCAGCGCCGCACGCACCTTCATCCGTAACTATTTCAACCAGTCCGTGGAGAAAGGCTCGCCGGTAAACGGAGAAGCATTGGCACAAGATCTGCGGCTGTCGGACCCAATCGTGAGTGGCTTCAACCAATGTCCTGATTACTACCGCGACTTGGTTCTTACTCTTCGCTTTCGAGGGATATAGGTCATATGTAGTGTGTTGAAATGGTGTTGGAGCAGACTCCCAGGTGGTGTCGTGACCTGGGAAGCTTATGAATTATTCAAGGTTGGCGAACAAGGTGCGACGATGGAGGCACCCTGGCTCCGGTATCAGGCCAGCTGACCATGCATAGACTCTCAGTTCGCTCGCGATGCATTCTCCACTTTCATCCCGATTAGTGTTGATTCAGACGCTCGGGCGAAGATCATCACCGACTTCTTCGACCTGCTCGCTGCTGTTGCGGCACATGGTAAATCGAATGGCCTTGGTGGCCGCAAACTGTCTCGCTATGCTGGATGGTGGGCTTTTGACCACGCAGATACAGGCAGTGGCTTCGAAGCCGCCTACAAGAACTGGGCCAGGTATGTTGCGAAGACATTTATTGAACCAAGGGCTCTGAAAGCTTACTCTTCCTCAGCGCGGCGGATGCGACAAGCCATCTGTTTTTCGCCTATCTACGCTCCTTATCGCCAGAACCCCGTGGGATCAACTCCATCTCCTCCCTACCTATTGCTCTGCAGAGCTTGATTCAGGGAACGGAATATCCGCCGGAGACTCCCACTCTTCTTCAGGTCTCGACGACGAAGGTGGTGATGATTGTTGACACAGTCTCCCCTACCCCCTTCGCTCTGCTGCGGCGCGCAAAGAACTTCGAGTACAGAGACAGTGACCGGCACCTGCAGGAATTTGCTGGCTTCGACGACCCTGTTCGCGCGCTCACTGACGAATGTCTCCGTGTACTGAAATCTATTGCCTCAACTAATCAGTCCGCAGCGACAGATTCGGACACTACCACCCGAGATGAAGCCTCGTGGTCAAGGTTTGAAGATTTTGGCTTTGGAGGCGCACTTGAGTCGGATCCCAACAACGATGCAAATAAATTCAGTCTACCCAGAAATGACTTTGGCAGCCTGAAATCCGCTCCCCAGTCTGGTACTGGAGATCTGGGCCGGCCCACCACCCCTTCCTGGGCGGATTTCATGTCCTCAGGCTTTGGTGATGAGACCGCTCTCAAAGGACCCGGTGGCCCTTTGCTGTTGCCCCCGGACAAGATTCTTCCTCCTTTGTCTACGGTCCGTGTTCAGAGCTCGCAGTCGCACAAACGCAGCTTGAATGACGAGCCCCTAACGGAGCCGGCTGAACTAGCAAGCATCACTACTCTGGATCTGGATGACTCTTTCTGGTGGGTTTGGATCAGTAGCTTGGCGGGTGAAGAACCGACCAACCGGAAAGCGGTATTCGGACGCTGCGCGTTACTCGAGACCATTATCAAAGATGCCAAGTGGCTGGTGCTGGAAGAACAAGTGAAGGGGGCCGCCCCTGAGCCTGATCCCGGTGCATATATTGCCGAGAAGAAGCGGTTCTTCGGCTTCTCTACTCGAAAGAAGGGTGTTACGCGTCGCAAGTCCTCAGCCAAGAAGGTCAGCTCGATGGAAGAGTCCTACAAACGAGCCGATAATACAGCACCGACAAGTAAGACTAGTATCGCTCCGGACCAGCATGCCCGCATCCAGGCGGCTGCCGCTGCCCTTCAAAAGCGACACCGTGAGGAACAAGAAGCTGCCAACGCCAGAACCAATGTGCCCCAAGATGCGCGATATTCCACCAAGACGAACTCCATCATGACTCTGCAGCCGTCGATCATGAATGAGGCATCTCAGGCTATGAAATGGGCGACCAATTATGACAAGAATACTTACCGCAGCGCCTACCTGAGCAACAGCCGTGCGGGCACAGGTTCCTTGGCAGACGACGTGAAGGAATCAACAGATGACCAGCCCAGCACTCCGACATCGCTAGCGCCGAGCACCACTCGGCAGGCGCCCCCGCCTCTGCCCAAGGACACCCCGGCCAGCTCCCCCAAACCCGCAGTACCCAGAAAAGAGATTCCTGCTAGCGACTCTACTCCCAACGCTAGTCGGAATGGTAGCACCAGTGCTGCGGCTGATCTGTCGACGACAGAGTCTCTTCCCAAGCAATCAATGGATTCAGATGAATCCAGGCAGAAGCTCAAGAAGAAGACGGGCAACACCGGGTTCAAGAACATGTTCGGGACGATCAAAAAGAAGAGCGAGCCTGAACCCAAGCCCCCAGTGAAGATCGCTCCCGCTGGAGGCTCGGCTGTTGCAGCAGCTCGTGCTGCCCTCGAGGATAGGGCGAGAGCAGCCCAGGAGCATCCTATCCGCCCAGCAAATAACAATACGTTGAAGAAGAAGCCTGTACCGCTGGCGCCAGCTGCAGAGATTACCAAGGCCAATGTAGAGGCCCCGAAACCTGATGTGGAGCCTGTTGTCCAGAAGAAGGAACCCGAGATTGCTCCCGATGCTCAAGCTCCTGTGCCGACTTCTAAAGCCCCCGAATCGCCGGACAACCAACCTAAGATTCGCCGCCAAGCCGAGTACGACGCGCTCTCTCGTATCGACACGAAAGAGCGAGCCGCTGCCGACCAGGAATTCTCCCAATTCGATCAAGGCCCTCTAGTGGAACAGCCGGCCTTCGTCCCCGAATCCCCTGTTTCTGAAGAATTTACCGATGCTTCGGCGCATGCCCCGGGTGACGAGCCTGTCTCTCCCCCCAAGCCGGTCCCATCCTCGTACGACCGTTGGGCTCAGATCCGCCAGAATGCCGCCGAGAGAGCCGCCCAGATGGAGGCTCGCAAGGAGAACGACTACACTAGCGATGACAACACGAGCGAAGAAGAGAGTAAGTCACCTTTGTGCTAGTTGTAACGTTTTCCAAGCAAGTTTCTAACATCTCTTTGTAGGTTTTGAGACGCGCGCTGCTCGCATCAAGGCCAGAGTAGCCGAGCTGACTGGGAACATGCAAGCCGCCAACCAGCCCTAGAATCCGCCAACACACGTGATAACGTTTTCGTTATGCTATGCTTCCGGCCTTAACCTTCTGCTACTGTCTTTCTATATTGGCTGTCTTTTCCGCACATATACCTCGCCGCGCATCTGATGTGATTTAGTTTTTACCTGTTCATACAAACAAACACCCTCTTAATTAATGTATTTTTCTCTGTCTCCTACGCTTACATACCCAGGGTCATCATCCCTTTCCTGCTTGTATTGATCCTATTGAGTCTGGATGGATGCCAAGGTGTCTTGTCTGTACGCGCATCTAGATATCTCCCACTCGCGTTCAGCTATTCATTCCCGAGTTTGTGTACGACTGACTAGCTTATTCTGTTTGTAGCGAGAACCATACTTGGTACTTGTTTGTTCCAGCAATCACATGGCTTGCAACGTTACTATCATACTGAGTAATTTGGTGCATCTCTTCTTCGACCTTAATCGGTGTACACCACGTTTCCGCCGCCGTCTTGTTTCAGGGGCGGTGGTTAGTTGAGCCCTAAATTCGTCACCGCTTTCTTACCTTCCACCGGGAGTATAGGTGTACTGTTGTTGTACCTTACTCGGGCATCTTTTCAGACCCCATGCCGGTTAACCGTTCAATGATTACTACGTACAGTACACAATATGTTTCCAGATGGTGAAAGTCATGCCCCCCCCGCTTACTTGAGACAGAACCGGGCTATGATACTGTACTTCTTAACTGTACAGCACACGTTATTTACAGTAAAACCAACCTACTCCGAAGATCCCTACCCTGACTCAAAATTCGGAAACAAACAGCAGCACACCAATTAATACTTTTCTATTCTTCAGCTTCAGCTTCAGTACCAGTCGAGAAAATTAAATCAACAAGGCCAGACAGAAAAAAAATCTATTACAAAAACTCTAAGGCGTGAAGTATGTCTGTCATCCAAGCCTGACTGACGTCCATGCACAGAACGGTATATAGCAACAGCACAAAAAATGGGACCATCAAGGATTCAGTCGAACCTCATGTCCCGCAGGTATATGGTTGATTTGTGGGTTGTGCGAACAAAAAGTCTTTGGACAAGTGGGAGGAAAAGTTGGGGGGGGGGGGGGTAAGAGATAGATAATCGTATAGATCGTTGCGTATATATCAATGCATGCCATTCCGGGGTTGGTTGCTTTGGCGTCGATATGTGTAGAGTAGAAGAAGATAAAAACATTATGCATTAGGGGGTATTGGAGAATGAAATCGTGGGTATATGTGTGAGATGTGACGACCGCGTTGAGAGGTCCTTGTACAGGATTTCACCTGGTTTGCCACTTTTTCGACGGATGAGATCTTTCGCCGGGGGATGAAGATGCGCTTTAATGCTCGAGGGCATCATGAGCTCATGACACGTGGCGCATCCGTCGTGTGGCTTCGACAGCTACGAGGGCGCTGATGGCGCCGATGAATAGACAAATCGAGATAGCGTTGGGTCTGCTCTTATCCAGATTCATCCACTGAGACGATTCCTGCGCAGAGTCGTCGCGCTTGGTGCTGCCCGGTTCGAAGATACTGAACACGATCCAGCTGATGAATGTGCCCACAAACTGCGGGAGGGTTGTGTAAACATTCAGCACGCCGAGGTAAATACCCGCAAGCTCTCCTGTCGAAGGGACACTAGAGCCGCCATCCTCCACGTCGCTGTCACTGTCTGAATCGTGGTGGTTGAGCCGGAGGACGTCCATTTCCGTGTCCGTGGCTGTTCGGTCGGCGAAGCCGCCCGTACGAACGCTCGAAGACGTGATCATGGTCACTCGGGACGATGGAGACGGGTTCATGGCTAGTTTGTTGATTTCAACCCCCATGAAGGCGAAAGGGGCCCAGCAGCTGATGGCCCAGGGGATACCGCAAAGAGCGACTAAGAAGGTTGCAAAAGCGCGCGATCGTGCCAGGGGGGCGAAAACCATGGTGGCGGCAAACATGATGTGCGAGATTAACCACGTTGTCTGCAAGTCCGGACGGACGCTGGGGACTTTCTTCAATAGGGAGGCGATTCCGGGAGGTGGCCGTGGTGTGAACCGCGGCCGTTTGTTGTCTGGTGGCTGTACGCAGAACGGCAAAAGTACGGCTCCAAAAAGGGTGATGGATGAGAAGACAACTAGTGATGAACTGCCGACACGACCGACCTCTCCTAGCATATCACTTGGGCGTACCGCATCCTTGGGAACTTCGTAGCGAAAATATGTCTCACCAACCCATGTCGTGCTGTAGAACAGAAACGGGAACCAGCCTATACATTCCGATCAGAATACCATCTTGATAAACAGAGACAAAAGTGCACCATACCAATCCAGGCCCAAAATTGGGCCCAGCAAATCGCTTGAATGCGCGGTGGCAGCTCCATTGTTGTTTTCCACAACTGGGAGATCACCTGTAGCGCCCCGGCCTTATCATCGGAGTCCCTAAGGTTTGGTTATCAGTAAGTGTAACGATTCAGAGACCGTGCTGTGTTCCAGGTACCTTGCTGTGATCAGGACTCGCTCCTTCACCGCGTAGGATGTGACAGAAACTGCCGCTATTAGAGATAACGCAGCAAAGACCGTCATTTGCTTGAATTGCGTATCGCCAAAAGCAGTCCCAAAGATTTTGACAGTGTCAATCGAGCCGATCACATAACCTATAAGCTGTCCAATGGCCGTCATCCGGGTTGCTGCTGAGGTTTAGTTCTCAGTCCTAGTAGTGCAAGGAGAGGAGGCATACCCCATGCTGAACCAGTTTGTTGGAGCGGAATCGGCAACGTATCGACTATGAGACTGCGACAGCACGCTTGCACTGCTTTGCGGTTAACCGAGGAAAGCTCGATGCAGGGTAAGTCAGCACATACCAACATTGATTGCAAAATCTACCGCGTAGATGCTCAGAACGGCAATGGCGATAGTAGTGCTTTTGGCCTAGGAAGATGTTAAGCCGTCGAATGCCACCCAAAAAACAGGAGCAAAGCAGGTACCTTCTCGGCATCTTTGACGAACATCCTGACAATCTCCGTTGTCCACCCCAACAGCAGTAGGCACATTGCGACCACCACCGATCCCACGAGCATGAATGGTCTCCGCCGACCCCATTTCAAGCGAGACCGGTCAGCGATCACACCAATAAGCGGCTGTATGATCAGCCCGGAAAGCGGACCAGCAATCCAGACCAGCGACGTCTTAGACTTTGTGAGGCCGAGCTGAAGCAGATAGGGCGTGCAATCTTAAGTCGCACGAACGAGTTAGAAACGCTTGCGAAGGTTTTTGCCCCCCCCCCCCCAAAAAATCACGTACATGTCATCTCAATGCCCCATGTAAACCTGCGAGCGACAAGAAGCAAGTCAGATGGATTGCTGTTGCTGTATTCCTTCTCCCGAGCGGGCAGAAATGGCGGAGAACGGTTCTTTAGGGGAAGGGGGGGGGGGGGAAACACTCACTGCAAACCCAGCAGACTGAAAGTCAAAAGCACCATGCGCACCCATTCTCTTCGTCCTCGGATTGAGGGAGAACCCACCCATCTTGCAGCTTGAGGCATCCTGCGAATCTGAATCGCGCGCATGCACTGTGACGCCCCGGTGCTCCACTAATGGTAACGCTTTCCATTAACCAGCGTTGGTTCGCCCGCTCACTCAACTCACTCCGTGCCTGAGATCGGGCCGAGGACAATGTCGTCAACAGGCTCCCCAAACTGTCGCGCGTGGTGAATATATATCCTTCGAGGCTGGAACAATTGATCGAAAGAAGCACAGAGGTTTAGGGCGAATCAATTAAAAAAAAGAAGGCAGTGGTTGGGGGAAGTGAGGTTGGTTGTCGCACGGTTTTTGGTCGTTTTTAAAAATAGCCGGAAAGGGTTTCGTACTTGGTGGTATTCCAAGTGCGGAGCTCCGGCAAAAATGTAGCAGGTACGGAGTATAGCTGCGGGGAAAAGAGGGTCGTAGTTTAATGCGCGATATGCCTGCGGTCAATGAAAATTCAGTTCTGTGGGAGTGTGATGGATTCGAGTTTGGCTGAAAAGCATCGAGATCGCGAAGAAAAAGGGAGAGAAGAAAAGGGCCAAGATGAGAGAGGACAAGAGAGAGAAAAGGAAAAGGAAAAGGAAAAAAGAGAAGGAGAAGGGGATAGAAGACGAAGAAGAAGCCCCCCCGGGCTGTGAAGGGCAAGCAAGAAAGACGACGCGGCAGCGGCAGGACAGCCAAAGACGACGCATGCGGGCCCCCGGCCCGTCGTGGTGGGTGGTCTGGTCTGGTCTGGTCTGAAGAGACCCACTGCTGCTACTATTCATATACATATCCTACGAACTGCCAGGCCCCCCAGAGCAGAGCAAGGCACGCGACCTGGAGGGATTAGATTGCACCCCTGGAGGCCTGGGCACCCGCTGGGCACCCGCTGGGCATCCTCCGGGTATCCCCTTCTCTCCCTACACGACATAGAATCTGAAATAACAGGCCTTAACCCTTCTTGGTTAAGGGCTCAACCATCAGGACGATTGACAGCTGCGTTAAATTATGATCCTCATACCATAGTGGGGTTTACCTTCGCCGTTCCAGGGTCCATCTCGGAGAGTCATCTCAGGAACGGCTCGATTCCCATGAGCCTTGAACCCGGTGGTTGCAGGAATTGTTGGGCGGAAGAGTGCGGAAGACTGGGAGGGGAACATCTACAGACCTCAGCTTCGCAGGATGCTCCCTTGCCGCCGCTCAATTGCCCAGTTAGGCAATGAATGATTCCGTTCGCTTAGCTATCCGAAGCGTGGTATGTGGTCTGCCTGCCAGGAGATATGCATCCGTACAGCTTGGTTCTAGAACCTGGATGGGCTGCGGGAATTCACTCTATTACCTTCCGCCAGCATTCCTACGATTCTGCGACAGCCAACCTGATCCGACCTACACCACCTCTAAACACCACACCATGACCAGACCAGACTCATATGGTTCGTAACGTGCTCTGCATTCGTTTCTAAAGAAATAGGAGGGGTGGTAAACAGTAACTCCAGTCATTGCCCGACCGACCGATGAACAGTACCGTGAAGCTTGCATTCCTGTCATATCAACCCACATGTCCGGTCTTGCCGTAGATCTCGCCCCATAGCATTAACATTTTTTCATAACTTAGTCTGACATTTTACTTCGTTCGTGAGGCCCCACTCCCACCTTCAGCGTGTCCTGATGGCTATGCCATCAATTACAACCGGTTGGGGGTAGAGGTCAAGGGCCACTGGTAGCCAGCGGCATCGCTGAACTTGTAGCCGAAAGAGGCCGTGAAGTCATCCAGAACCGCAGGTCCACGGGACCCTGAATCAACTGTCAGTGATCGCACGGGGAATTTACCGATTCAAGGTGTACACATACCGTAGGGGTATTCCATGGGGATAATCTCCTTGTTGTCGTCAAGGTAGTGCAGAAGAGGGGTGAAGATTCTCCAGCTGGCGTCCAATTCATCGTCACGGACGAAGTTGGAGTGGTCGCCCTTCAGGGCGTCGAGGATCAGGGACTCGTAGGCCTCGGGGATCTTGAGGTCGGAGAAGCGGCGGCGGTAGGTGAGGTCGAGCTCGGTCACCACAGTCTGCATGGACAGACCGGGCAACTTGGAGTTCATCTTGATGTAGACGGACTCGTTGGGCTGGACACGGATAACGAGCTCGTTGCGGGGAATGTCCTTGAAGATTCCAGACGTGACGTCACGGAACTGGATACGGATCTCGGTCTTCTGCTCGTTCAGGGCTGCACAAAGTCAATATACCAGCTCGAGAATCGGACACATGCTACCAATACGGGCGTACCTTTTCCGGCCTTCAGGATGAAAGGAACACCATCCCATCTCTCATTCTTGATGTAGGCAACCATGGCGCAGAAGGTGGGGCAACGAGAGTCCTGGGGGACGGTCTCATCCTCCTTGTAGGCGGGCTTGCTGCCGTCCAGCGACTTTCCGTACTGACCGATGATGACGTTCTTGGGCTCAATGGCGTCCATCGCACGGAGAACACGGACCTGAGATGAAATCAGTCATGGAATCCGATGCGAGTGAGAAAGACGCTTACCTTCTCGTCACGGATATCCTCAGCAGAGAAGGAGATAGGGCGCTCCATGGCAAGCAGGGTCAAGACCTGCAGCAGGTGGTTTTGCATGACATCACGGATGATACCGAACTCATCGAAGTAACCGCCACGACCCTCAGTGCCGAAAGGCTCCTTGAAAGTGATCTAAACCGCAGAATCTTAGCGACTGACAAAGACCGGCGAAACCCGCAGAACATCATACCTGAACGTTATCGATGTGGTGGCGGTTCCAGGTGGCGTTGAAGAATTCGTTTCCGAAGCGCATGATGAGGATGTTCTTGACCATCTCCTTACCCAGGTAGTGGTCGATACGGAAGATCTCCTCCTCCTTCCAGTTGGGGTCGAGGGCCTTCTGGAGGTCGCGCGAGCTCTGCAGGTCCTTACCGAAGGGCTTCTCAACCTATAGTACAACACGAAACATGTGAGTGGTGGTTCGCCGGTCACGATTGTGGCATGGGGGGTGACTCACGATGATGCGAGCAACGCCGCTCTTAGGGTAGCAGTTGCGCTTCAGCTGGTCGGAGACGGTGGTGAAGACACTGGGGGGAAGCGCCATGTAGAAGATTCTGTTCTGCTCCTTCTGGCCCTTCTCCACCTCCTCGAGGTGCTTGTTGAGGTTAATGAACGAGTCATCCTTGTCGTACTGGCCGGAGATGTAGCTGCAGAACTGGCAGAAGCTATCCAGTTGCTCTTCGATTTCCTTGGTGGGAGTCTTGATGTATGAGCGCACACGTCTCAGGTATTCTTCGTGATCCATGTTTGTCCGGGCATAGCCGACGATCTTGATGCCCTTGGGCAGGAACTTGTTGCGGTACTACAGGTGCGGTTAGTATCGGGGGACAATTTCGAGGACAACCTTGAAATTGGTCATTATCAACATACGAGGCCGAAGAGCGCGGGGAACTACAATAATTGTCAGCTTCAATGTCTGTCTTTCGATACAGCATCTGTATCAGTTGTGCTCTCCCGCACACGGAGTGACTCACAGTCTTCTTCTTCGCAAGATCTCCGGATGCACCTAGTACTACAATGACGGTGTCATCTTTGAGTTCGGCGGTGCTGCGTTGGAAATCCATATTAGCTTCTCAAGTCGGCAAGGATTGACTGATGATTGCAAGGATGTGATGTATGTCGATCTGAGAAAATCAAATGGAACTAGGAAACGGCAGAAAAAAGACAGAAGTGGGCAAATTCAACGGAATCTTTGATCTTGATCACGAATTGGTAGAGAACGCGATCGCGGAATTAGGAGAGGGGAATGGTGGAAGCGGGGCGGGCTCGTAGATGAGTGTTTGGCAACCGGCCCGGTGGTAAGAAGTGGTAGTGGTGGTGGTGGGTGAAGTTCACGTAGCAGTGATAGTACTTGGGCGGTGGACAAGGAGGGAACGGAGGAAATGGAGGAGGGGGAAAAAGAGAGGAAGGAGGGGTGTGATGTCAGCGAGGGAAGGTCGCAGACTCGCAGTAACTAGTACTACTACTTTACTCACCCAGCGCTCTGGCGTTCCTCAGTGCGGGCTATCGTGCTGGCCATTGTTCTTTGGATGGTGGGGGTTGTTGAGTCGGTTTAGGATGGGAGGGGGTAGGTAGGGTAAATAAATCACAGATAGAGAGAGAGAGAGAGAGAGAGAGAGAGGAGAAGAGAGAAGAGAAGAGGTAGGAAAACTGAATCAAAGGGTTTAAGGGAAATTTCCCAACAAGTCCGGCGGAGCAAGTACTTTTTAAGAGCGTGAGGGCTCGACGGGAGTAGCGTAAGATGGCCGGAGGGGGAGCTGCTGCTGTTCTGCTCTGCTTCTTGCTGGAACAAGCGCAAAGGTGGGCGGGCGCAAAGCAATCGAGCCCGGGTGGGGCACTTGTTCTTTCCACTACGTCGATGCTGCGCTGCCGCGGGACCCCGTGAGGGTGAGGGTGAGGGTGAGGGTGAGAAGACTGTAAGGTAAATTACTATTCAATTCAATTCAATTTCAGGAATTGATTGATTTGATTGATTGATTATTCTTCTTCTTCTCTTCTGCTCAATTAATTCTCTCCGTCTTACTTTCGGACATGAAAGATCGTCGTAGTTCGGTAGATTCTCTTCTCGAGCGCATCTCCTTGGAGTAGGAAATTCTGTCCGCTTTATAGTTGATTGATCCCATCTGTTCCAACCAACCTCCCGCTCCGGTTCAGTTCCCACCCTGTAGCAATGACTCTCGAGATTATATCATTGCTTGGTAACAGAAACATACTCTGAAGTTGATGGACGAATAACTACAGAGATACTATAATAAAAATTCCCGACCGTTCCGCTCAGAAGCCCCATCAGCGCTATTATAGCTCTACCACCAGAGACAACAAAAAAAAAACAAAAAGCCATGCTCTCAGCCCATTTGGATGAATCTGGGGAATGATTGACCCTCCTCTCAAAATCTCATACCCGGAGGCGGATGAAGCTCGAATAGAAAGCACATCTTGGAGTCACATGGGACACACCCCGCGTTCACCATGATCCAATAGTTCGTTTGACCCCCTCCAACTCCGATCTGACATGCCTCTTTGTTTCTACTCGTATCCCTTATGAACTGAGGAGCATGGGGTTACGAGAGCTTCCTCCCGGATCCCGTCGTCGTACATGAAATGTATATCGGCGGGGCGTTGGATGAAGACCGTGTGGAGCTTCCAGCCATGCAGGTCAGCTTCAATCCTAAGGGGGACCTGTCCTGCTAAGATAGGGAACAATGGATCGTATTCAACCCGGCGCATCCCAACCACAGGACAAGGTCATGGCAATCTACCTACTCATCCGGTATGTTACAGGACAACATGGTGGGGATACAATCCGAGAGAATCCCGCCTACATAAAGCTTGCGCCTGCCCCTCTTTTCATCTCAATTTCAATCCCCATTTTACATACTAGTGAAAGATTCAACCGTTTTTCAGCACTGTGCTGATAACAGCAGAATGCATTAAGCCGATGTTCAGGCTATTCCACAACTGCAACCGTATAGATCGCGCCAGAAGCTGCAGCGAAGGGCTATTGGTTGCCGGGGGTTGCGGTAAACCAGGTGAGACTGTGAGACTCCTGAATCCGCGTCTCCGGTGACCAGCGTCGTGGGGTTAGATCGGCGAATTTGTCATCCAGAAAAGGATGATACGGATTTAATTTTCCCGTGAGATGGGCGTAGTGTAGCAGGAACAGTGAATCAAACCGAACTTTCGGCCCAGTCGAGTCCGGAGATGGTGCTAAGGATGCCGAGTCAGGGCTGGATTGGCTTGCGGAGTATTATACTCCCTATCACACCTACTGTGAGACGGATGTACTTCGATCGCCGTTGCATTCCAGCCTCACTATTGAACCACATGCTCTTGGTTCCTGTCAGTCTTTAATGCATTTGCATCGATGCCTCGATGGATATACTAATTTCTGAGAATCTGACGCCCGAGGCAAGCATCTTGAAGATGAAATGGCGTGCTTGAAGGGAAAGGACATCATGTCAGGTTCGTTGCCGATTGCTGGTGGGGCTAAGGTACGCTTTATTTCCAAATGAGTGTCCCGGTCTGATCGGTTTTGAGGAAGTCATCCTCCCCCGTTTTAAGTCCGCATACCCTCATAGGCCCATACATCCAATCCACCGGGGACAAATGTAGCGCTACCCTGGCAGCAGCAGATAAAAGGCCATAAAGCTCCAGATGCAGTTGACTAGGCACTGCGACCTGTTCTTGGAACCGGAAAGGGACCTTGTTGGGTAATCCAAGGAGATAAGCTCATGCATGCCGAAACTCCAGGTGTTGTTGCTGTTGCTGCTGCTGCTGCTGCTCCCTGCAGTCTGGAAAAAGCAAGTGCAAGCAAGTGCGGGATAACTAGTATGTCCCGATCACTTACTTTCAGTCTGGTGATATCCGATGGGGCCAATTGCCGTCACCGGTGGAAAGAATTCAACAAACTGTTTTGTCAGCTTGGGAGTCCGGACGCTCTGGAGCTTCCTCCGCTGTACGGAGTATCAACCGGCGGAAAGACTCTAGAGGGGGAGGAGGGGCAGGTCTTTCGGACCACAGTAGGCCGGCGGCAAAATAACCGGGTGGGGAGCGGAAGTTTGAAAGAATGTCAAACTGATCATGAATGATAATGATGACGATGGAATACGGAGGGACGGACAAGTACCACTAGTCCCATCAACGGAGTACAGCTCTCGGATCCTGGAAAAAGTAGTTTATCCGAAGTATGCCGAAAGCAGACTAGGGTGCTCTCCTGTGGCTTGGCACGTTTGCATCCTATCCCCCATATCACGGGACTTTGCCTTGCCCTGGGCGGTCGGACTCGCTAAGCGTCCCAATTGGGGTTAGGGCGAGCCGCACCGAACACACCTCGCAAATTGTGGCCTTGTGCGTCGTCCCGTAACCGATTGAAGCGACGACAACCACGACAACCCGGACGACTTTTTGCGGGTCATTTCTGCCTTCCTTCGACTTCGTTTGCGTTGCCCGCTGTTGCTCAGAGAAACGCCGCCAGAATGCCTTCGGAAAACGGTAACAGACGTGAGTCTATCTCTCCGGTCTTTTTTGGATATATGATGCCGCCACACTGTTTTGATATGGGGATATGGAGTCGGAACTAGGGGAGCGCAGTGCTGGGAGATTCATCTTTGGAGAAATTAAAAGCTAACCTGATTCTTTGCGACTGCTAGTCTACGTCAAGTAAGTTGCCAACACATATATCGTTGAATCGTCGAATCGCGCAAAGATGTCCCGGATATATCATTATGGTCGAATTTATACCGAAGATTTCGAGACGGATTGAAGCGCGATGGGAAACAATCAGGGCAGTCGGGTTAATACGAATTTCTTCACTAGGGGTCGCCACCTGAGCTTCCAGCGCTCCAAGCGTGCTGTCAACTGCAACACCAGGTACCGATTCACTCATCAGAACATCGACGTCGGAAACAATGGGAATCTGACAATCTTGGGAAATATAGTCTGATCCAGATCGACGGTGTTACCAACACCGAGGCTGCCAACTTCTACCTCGGCAAGAAGGTCGCTTTCGTCTACCGGGCTAAGCGTGAGGTCCGTGGCTCGAACATCCGGGTCATCTGGGGCAAGGTCACCCGCCCTCACGGTACGTGAACGAATCAACCTCATCCGCGAAGAGGACGACCGTCGAGATCCGCGCAGCGAGAGAAGAAGTCAGGTGCTGCGGTGATTCAGGAACGAGGCCACTAACACGGTCGATGAATAGGCAACTCCGGTGTTGTCCGCGCTCAGTTCCGCCACAACCTCCCCCCCAAGTCCCTCGGCGCCACCGTCCGTGTCATGCTCTACCCCTCCAACATCTAAATGACGCCCTTTTTTCGATATGATGGATGGCACTCCGGATCTAATTTCGCGCAAATAGTCGGGCAAGGAGTCGACGGTATGAGCCGATGTTGAGATGGAGTTGGCGGGTTGGTAATGTTCGTGGGAGAGGCAGGGCCGGTTAGCCCTACGAAACTAAATCAAAAGAACTTCTTTCTTCTTTTTTCCAGCATGGTGACCTACCGGACCATGGGCATATAGACGAAGGGCTCCATCCAGTTTCAGTACTGGGGGGCTCTTGGTGTGCCTTGGCCGGCAGCATGGCTTTCTTCCACATCTCATGTACTGACGCTCATAAACAACACAATCCATACCATTTCAACACCACGGATCCTTCATTCGTTCTGAGTTTCGGGTAGTACCGACCGTATCAGGAGAGATTTTTGGCAACCGAGATGGCTTTTGGGAGTTAACTGTGTACATTCGGTCAAGCATGTGTCACCATCCGGAGCATTCATTCTACTTTTGAGATTCCCATATGCAACAACAACCGCCGATCTCAACCAGATGCCCTATCCCCGATCTCAAATCAATCGACACGCAAAGACGATATTCTCAGAGCTCAGCCTGTTTGAATATGCCATGCCTGCTTCGTAGCCAGCAACTGATTCCACCGATGCGCAAGGGTAGACTTCAGGTTCGAAACTCCATCGCCCACTTGTGCCCTGCCCTGCCCGGTTCAAACCAGAAACTATTTCCAGGTCTCAACGAGGCTCCAGCGACTATTGTTGCCTTCCCTCCCTTAGCCCACGCAAGCCCAGCGTGTCTGTCGTCTCTTGATGCACGGTACGTTCGCTCAGGCGCATGATAACAGCCACAAACGCGGTAATCCAGCGCGGAACAAACACACCCCAGCTCAACTAACCTCTCCGCACTGCCCACGACTCCCGGATTGTAGTAGTTTCCGCACTTTCTACCTCCCATCTGCCTCGATACCACTCACAATCCACAACCTTCTACCCACACGCTTCACAAATTGTAGTATAGGGCTTCGAGAAAAGGAAAAGAGGTGTGGTATATTCGATTTCATGCACGAGTCCTGACCAAAATGACTGTGGCACAGATCGTGACTCCGCATAGCATGTACGTCACGATCTATCAAGCAATCAATCAATTTCGGAATGCTCTTTCCATCACGGGGTGGACACTACCTAGTAGTAACCATAGTAGATATCATCGACAAGAGAACCCATATTGACCACTGCCAACTCAAAGACAACCCTTCGCACTCAATCCATAACCACAACCAACCCCTTCCCTCGCGCCAGTGCAGCTATCACAAACAGAGTCTCTTCTGTCTTATCCCAAATGGCACAGTACCTTTCACTGACTGCATCACACCGAATTCGCCCCAGACCCCACGCACAGACGCGTTGCCATGTATAGCGAATTCATCTCCGATCTATTGAAGTAGACGGTCTGTAGAATTTGGGGGGATGTCGCATGAATGTATTTTCCCCCGGGCAATGGACAGTAGTATCTATCATAGTTTCCTCAATCTGGGGCCGATACCGCGGATTCTGGGGATTTTGTTCTAGCTTATAAATCAAGAGATTTTGCTATGGGATATACGTCCTACGCCTTTTCATAGCGTGTGACTGCCGGGTTTTCTTGTGGCAGGGTTCGATGACATTTGGAGATATTTAGCAGATGAACGTGGTCGGATTGTAGTCAAGCATGGACAGATTGAAACAACGACGTCATTCTAAAGTGGTTTGATTGATTGATTGATTGATTGATTGATTGATTGATTGATTGATTGTGGATCTCCTCGGATGGCGGGCGGAGTGCCAGCTCTCTCTCTATACGTAATGTCTGGATGGTGTCCAGCCGATTGCGCGAGTCGGAGTAAGTATTAAGAGGACGGCGGTGTGCTTCTGACGATAAGCAAGACGGTGGACATATTCAGGACACCAATGTGGCTCATCCTGCACTTAAATATATGTTTTCACTACACCGAAGCATGCACTAGACTTGGGAAAGGTAGGACATGTCGATCGACAGCTGCGTGATTACATCGTGGTTGATGAGATCGAAGATCAACTGCCCGGTAAACAAGGCTGCGAGAACCGTTCTGATATGGAAAGACGACTCCCTTGCAGGGAGAGCGTTGGTTGGAATTTAGTGAGTAAATAAGAAGAAATAAAGTAAGCGCCATCCCCGCCCCAGCGTGACCCACTGCAGGAAGAATGATAGGGATCGGCACGATCTCGTCAACCGCGCGGCTTGGTGATGGCTGCTACCGAGTCGGAGAACCATTCTGGAAGGATCGATTCATCGGGGGTGGAAATGTCTTAGCCTGACCTTGCTTTGACCTTCATACTTCATACTACTGTACCATACAGCTTTTCTTTCTGATTTCTAAAGTTGGTTTCACCTTTCTTCGAATGAGGCTGTCCGAGTGAAAAAAAAAACTCATTGCTGCGAGGCATGACCCCACCACTATAGATCAGCAATTTCCTGCTTCCTCATTAGAGATGCTGATAGTCAATCTTCATCCCACTAATTAGAAGGGGCTGGGTTTGTGTGGCGTTGTCTCGGAAGGGTAGCAAGTATGGCTGGCGCACAGCAGCTGAGTCGGTGGGACGTGCTGTTGTAGGCGAGCTGCAGTCCGACCTCCGACAACCAGCATTATCTTCTCGAGCCACTGAGAGGGCGACAGGCAGACATATTCCAAGTTTTCATGCCAGGCCAATTGGAAGCCGACGGAGCAGGATTAGTTGACTAGTGCGCGTTCCTCGACTTAGTTAGTGAGCAGCCGTGCAGTGTGGATGGATCAAGATTTTCTCTTCTTGCTTTGCAATAACAATGGCCTGCCTCCAAAATCCGGACTGGATCAGATCATGTCCGTCGTATCGGCATACGGGAAAAGCAAGACCAGTAAGCGACTAAGAAACAAAAAGGCTAAGCGTGGCCGGAGTCCCGGCCAAAAATAAACCATGGTCGGGAGTTCCGTCTGGAACTGATAAGTATGTACGAAGAAGAGGAAAAGGCCGACTGGTTCGTGAGTGATGAGTGAAAAAAAAAAAAAACCTTAAGGCAGAGAGCAGCCCTCAAATTTGAGTCAGAATGATGTCGATGGCAGATGATTGATCTTCCATGCTTACTTCAGATTCGAGTCTGGAATCGTCGACTGAATTCGGCATTGATGATGTGCACACCAGCAGGGGTCGATCAGGCGGCAAGAGAATGTACTGTACTCAATACAAAGCAATCCATCCATGACTGACAGCGAATCTGTGATTTGTGATGATCTGGACCAGGTTCGTCCCTGGGGGGGATACGGTGACACATGGTGCCAGTCCTAGTCCATGGATCTGAGGCCAACGAGAGTCTTCCAGACGGTGGTTGGGCCCCTTTCCTCCTAAGTGATTGGCCGGGTCATGACCAGGGGAGGGGAAAGCTGGCGTAACACTGGGCGAAGTATGGCTACTAAGTATCCGGTTCTTCCTGGTTTGTGAAGATATCCGATAGTCCCAAGGATAAGTTCAATCCCCAACCCAGGCTGGGCCTCATCTTTCTTTAACCGGGGCAAAAGTAGCGATGCAGGTGGCTGAGTATGCAATACTCCAATTGACAGACTGTGATTCAGGTGATTCAGTTGAGTCCAGTCAAGAGTGTTGAGTGGATGGTCAATGGAGAGATGAAGGTGGTGATAAGTTACTAGTAGTAATGGTGATGGTGGTGGACAGACACTTGATCGAAGCTTTCTGGGGTAGATAAGAAAGAGAAGTTGTGCAGTTGGCAGTATTCATTCATCCATTCATTATGAAAGGATTATCCCAAATTGTCAATCTCACCACTGACTACCCACCCACTCACCCACTCACCCATAACCCATAACCCACGCACACATACGAACATTAGAGTATTAATAGAGACAAACAAGCGTTGCGAAGAAAAAAGAAGATCCGGTGATCCTCCCCAGTGGTCTGCTCTCCATCTGATAGGCAGAGTCTCAATTTGTCCATCCATCGGGTCCCAGACTCCCAGGAAGTGATCCCCTCTTAATTGCGTGGCGCCTGTCGTCAACACCACTGGCCAATTCTCAAGTCAAATACCCTCAATGACCCTCCCTCCATGGTCGCTTGACTTGAATTCTGATTTCTTCAGTTACTTCTTGTTTGAGGCCAGTTTGTTGACCTTCGTTTGAGTGCTTTGTTGAATTCTTCTCCACCCATCCATTCTGCACATAACTCCCTCCATTATCCCCCCCTCCCCCCTCCTCTCCAAACCGGCCTACCACACACTACTTTAGCACCGGCGTCATTTTCCCTACTGTCGATCGCTGTGTGACAACCACAATCGCTTGACTTGTGTGCTTTGACAGAACCATCACTCTACAAAAGAACTCACTGTCCTGTCTGTGGAGTCTTCGGTAGTTAACATACGTACCTTCACTGCTAGCCTTAAAAGCGACGGTCTCCACCCATTTCGCTCGTTGACTTGACGCTACTCGACGCTACCAATTCCTGGTTCGCATCGCCGTCGTCGAACTTGTTGTTCTGTCATTGTAAGAGACGAGAGAACAACTCAACAACCATACTGCCAAATCAATTCGTCGCCCGCAGAAGCTACTGTTCGAGAACGTGTATAGAAGTTCGACTCCCTCCGCAGTCTGCAACGTGATCCATAAGAAAAGTGGTCTCAATACCCCACGTTCTGGTCGCTCGTTCCTCTCGTTGGCTGGACTGAGTCGTGCAGTTCTGAAACCGCGAACAAAAACGTCCGAAAACCACAGAAAGGCAGAAATCGTTGCCAGCGATCATCGTTCGATCCTTGGCAGTTCCCACCTGGATCGTGCTTGCGCTCCACACCCGCCGCCATAGCTAAGACAGCGCGCTGCGAAAACCTGCTGCAGTTGTTGGTTATCAGGCGCTAAAGCAGGAGTCCCCGACGATAAATAACCATGGCCACCTCCCAGTCGGTCGCGCCTCCTCCCAGGCATAATCGGGGTTACAGTTTTAGTGGGAAGTCGAATAAGTCTCAACAGTCGGGCCATTCCAGCAAGAAAATCCAACTCACTGAATCCGCCGAAGAGAAGCATCGCCGTCATCTCAACACTAAAGCCGATCCGATGGTTGCTATGAGCGAAGCGCAGCCTAGTACGTCTCTACCCGGAAATTCCCCCTTATCGCACTTCCTGGCCAGCTTGACTCCCCCGACAATTCTCCTTTTTGGTTTCTTCCTACCATTCTATCCCCAAACACTGTTTACTCCACTTTTCGCCAAGTTCTCACGTCGCTCGGGTGGCTGTGCGCAAACCTTCCCGACTAACTATGTTTCCTAGATACGGTTGCTCTGGAAGAGTCGACGCTGGGTTCCTTGCGGACTATGCAGCACAAGGATCAGTACGGCAATGTCATTAGTACGTTTACCTCCCTTCAATGTCTCAGATGTGTTCGTTCATGCGGGGGAGCCTTTGTACTAACTGTTGCCCCCTCTCTTTGCTGAAATAGCTGATCCCGACCTTTCAAATCCAACGCGCCCGAGATTTGAGCGCCCGCTTGACACTATCCGTTCCTTCGAAGCTGCGATCTATGGATCATACAGCAGTAGGCCTGTGTCGTACGCAAGGACAGGTGAGTCTATCCCCCTTACTTCGGCAGGCTGATTCCGGCATCAAATTAATGATACCTAGCAGAGGAATCAACACCCGCGACGCCAGAGTACAGCCGACGGGGAAGCTACTATGGAGGTACGACTCCCTCCCTCCCTCCCTCACCTACCAGGGGGCATGCGCCTCGCATTGTCAACGTGCTGGTCTGTTAATGGCGAAGTTTCACTGTGCTAATTGAGGGTCCCTACAGCGCCCAACGGAGGGTATTCCAGCAGAGCGCACTACGACCAGAATGGCTACCACAACAGCCGCGGCACCTATTCGCGACCGGACAGCTACGTGGAGAACGGCAACGGCCAAGCCGACAACTACTACCCCTACAATCATGGCGGCGGCGGCCGACCGCGACCACGCCACCAAGCGCGGATGAACACCGAACAGAGCGGATATTCGCAGCACGCATACCAAAAGTCATACGACAATGTGACTGCTGCGTCTGGCTCGGGCTCGGGCAGCAACGGCGAGACCTGGGCCAATTCGACGGACCCAAGTTCGGTCAACAGCTCGAACGATCAGTTCCACCAGCAGCAGCAACTACAGCAACAACAACAACAACAACAACAGTATCAGCAGCAGCAGCAGATGGCTGAGAGTTACGGGTTTCAAGGGTTCGGCGCGGGTCCCAGTTTCGAAAGTGGTCAGCCCGCCGCCGCCGGTGGACGCATCAACTTTGGCAGCAGTAATCCTCCAGCCGTTGATCCCAACGCCGGGGGCCCCGTCGGAGGTGGTCCACCACCCACGGCGGCGAACGGCCGTCGTCATCTGCGCAAAGCGACAAACGATACCGAGATGAGCAATGATTCGAAGCGCAAGAGCTGGTTCAAACGTCGCTTCAGCAAGAACTAAAACCAAACCCCCTCCCCGATTCGACGATCCTGGTGGTCGCCCTCGTCCCTTTTTCTTCTCGCCTCCTTTCTTTGTATGGGTGTACTACAGTCAAAACCGGCGTTCAAACGGAGATTCCCTTAACACCTTCCCTTTTACAACATGCTTGCGCTGAACACAACAACACTGGGATTACTCGGCATGGATTGTGTACGTTTTCGCTCGAGGAGTTGGATTCGTTTTTGTTTCGAGTTCACTCGTGTAATTATCTGAGGCTTTCTTTCTACTTTCACATTTCGCATGAGGTTGATGGGTTGACGAGACCATGATACACGGAATGCCTTGCTCTCCTTTTTATGATATTTGATGGAACCCCGGCCCCCCCCTTACCCAGGCATTGTTTTTTTCCCTCCAATCGATTTCTGATGTTGTCCCGATACCAATGGCGAATCTACCGATCCTTTTTATTGAATGGACAAAAGACACGAGAAGTTGGTTTCATTCGATCCAATCTTTATACTTCGATTCTTCGGTGTTTTCATTATACCTATGATAGACGGTGTATGGGGAAGTACGGCAGCAAAATGGAGTAATTATTACCAACACTACCTAGTACTATACCTCCTCCCCAGTATCCGACTCGCAATCGCAAACAACTAAACAAACCAGGGAATCAACCAAGAAAAAAATCCAAGCCCAAGACAGAAAAAAGAAAACCCACCTCACCTCATCTCTACCTCATCCAATCCATATCTACCACCAACAGCGAATCTGATGCCTCAAGCTCACTTGCGCCCAAAAATCTTATACTTCAATTTATCCGCCAACCCCTCATACTGATCATGCCGGTGCTGCTGCTTCTTCTCCTTCTCCTTGCGGTGTTCCTCGTCGAGATGCACGTTGCCTTGTCCGCCGCGCTTTCCGGGGGAACGAAAAAAATCAGCATTGTACTTCAATTCTAAACGATTTCCTTATTTTGATAAAAGGAAAGGGGCTGGGCTACTTACACCAGTATGATAATCCCCGTCGACGGACTGCCGGATCGCCAGCTCGGGGATCATTTCCGCGTCGTGCGGCACCTTCGAGGTGGGACGGACGTGCGGGGAGCCGATGTTGCCTGCTCCGCCGCGCTTTTTGAGGAGGTTAGATTTGGGTTGAGGTGTGGGTGTGGGTGTGGGTGGCTTACACCGGCGGAGTAGGCGCCGTCGCCTTGGTCGCCGTAGATACCTTCACGGACGATGGCGGCGTCGACGTATCTAGATTCATTCAACGGGGTGGGGTTAGGGTGTTTGTTTGAGGTGTGGGGGCTGGGTGGTAGGTGGTTTTACTCGGTTGAGTCGGCGCCGATGTTGCCTTGGCCTGGTTTGTTGCTTGTTGTTAGTATGGATGAGTTCGGGAGTTGGAGAGTCGGGGGGTTTGGTGGTGGGAGGGTGGGAGATAAGGATGAGGTTTGCAAGGGACGAGGGATGGTTCGGGGTGGATTGCGTACCTCCTCGGCCGTGCGATACGATGGGGTCGTGTTCGCCCATTTTTTTTTATTCTTTTGAGGTGTTGCGAGGGTGCGTTTTGTGGTCTGCTGGTTGGGACGTTCGGCGGTTAGTTTGGGGTCGTCTGATGGTGATTGCGCGATAGCGGGATGCGATGCGATGGAGTAGACGGATTGGGCGCAACGAGTGACGGGGGGAGGGGGGCATACCTTGTAGATTGAAGTGAAGTTGTCTTTGGTTTGAAGACTATGCGATCTGTTTGCGTGCTCAATGTCAAGGGGAGTGCAAGAGTATGTCAGATGTGACTGAAATATGGTGGCGGAAGGAGGTTCGTCGCAATATATAATAGTTCGTGTCGCAACGGATTACGGCCCTGGTAAGTTACTTTGTCGGGCTGGGCCACCGCACCGCGCCTTCGGAGTGTTCGAGTGTTCGAGATGACTCTCCCACCCGAGGTCAAGGGACCATGGAAAACTTAATCTCTTCTAGTGTCAGTCCCACCTGAAGGGCTGCAGGACCAGGCGTCTTGCCCATCGGCTAATTACTGAGCGAACTGGAAGTTACTTTACTAAGTTTACTCACATCCGTAGTTATCGTATCTCCAGCCATGCGCGGCAGGGGAGATGACGTCTTGATACTGATAAGATGCTCCTTCGGGTGTGATTGGTTCCATGCGTGACTAAAGCGGGTTTGTCCGCCGATAAGGCCTCAGGCGCAGATTGCCGCCATGCCCCTGTTTTTATCACCGGCCTCGGTGCTCGCTGCTGAGCCTGCCACAAGTGCAAATAATCTCATCATTGTACGGAAATTCTGACTACCCCTTCTCAGAGATAACTACAGTACGTTTTGCAGGGACTAGAAAAGTGCATACAGACCAGACAAGACCATTCAAAGTGGCCAAAGCATCTACTCACCACTAACTACTTCTTCTCCGCAGCTGGGCCTCCGCCGGTCGTCGGCAGACCCATGAAGATCTTGAACGAATCGTAACTGTCACAGGTCAGCTCCTGTCTGAGAAAAGATCGACTGTGATGGTCATGAGGTAATACGTACATCATCCATTGAAGTCCGGTCTATACGTGATATGCTGTCAGTCAGAATCTCTAAGATTAGACCCAGGAAGACTTACCAAGGTGCCGATCATGACAATACGGACGGGAAGACCATTCCACAGGCCGCGGAATCCAATGTCCTTATAGATGCGACTCATCGCTGCGCCGAAGGCTTCGCCAGGCTGACGGTTGGCATTCAGCTTGCTGACCATCACATCGGCGGGGTGCGACACAACTGCGCAAAGGATACCGGCCAGATAACCACCAGTGAAGGCCACGGTAGTCTGAGCACCCTTGTTGTAATCGGACTTCTGGCCGGGGAGGTAATTGTAGATCATCTCAACAATGGTCTCAAAGGACGCGAATTTCATCATGGTGTACGGAATCTGACGCCCCCACAATGGATAGAGACCCTTGTATAGACTGAATAGGTCAGCTGCTACCTTTCGACCATATGGCAGACAAAGGACGCTACTCACCCAGCCACGCCCTCTTTGGAGACGACGTTGGAGATGCCGGTGAAGGTCGACCGGATGCCCGGAGGAATGGTTGTCTGCATACGTACTTTGACGGCCTCAAAAGGACAGAGGGCTACGTCGGCGATAAGCTCTGCAGACGCACTGGCCGCCAGGTACAAAGATGTCTTCCATCGAGTCGCATTTTCCACGCCCACAAGGTCACTGTAGAACTTCTTGAAGTACTCATAGCCGCCGTACTTGAATGCACCTTGGGCCTTTCAACGAGTCAGCAAGAAAGGGTGATTGCATGGACACCCACGCTTACGCTGTAACCAAAGAAGGTTGGTCCCCAGCCAGTAAATACTCCTCGCAGTCCTTCAGCCCCACGGATTGTGCGGAATGCCTCTAGATTGCTCTTGTATAGGAGAGGATCGACCTGACGGCGACACTTGATCAAGTCTAGAGGGGTCACAGCGGTGTGGGTCAGACCCTATGCACGGGGCAACTATTAGTACATTTAGGATCGTATACCCTCTAAAATAAGTATCCCATGTATGATCTGATACTCACGCAGGCAAGCAGTCCACCGACAGTGCAAGCCGCATAGTATTTGGGAGTCCATGGTTCAATCTTGCCTGTCTTGGCTTGAGCCTTCTGGCTTGCAAGATCGAGCTCCCGAGTCGCTTCCTTAGCCAGCGCGTCTGCCTTCTTCTTGGTATCTTCAATCACGCTCCAGGCAGGAAATGGCTCTCGCTTCTGCATTTCCGGCGCTGCCAACGGCTGAGGCTGCGAGTTGGAGTGTCCCAGTGGATGTTGAGAGGAAAATGCTTGCGCGATCACGCCCTCAGTAGGAAACATGATGGCTAGAATGTTCCAGTCGCGCTGCAGAGCACGTTAGGGTATTCACAACGAAAAGTGTGATGGCCGATGGATAAAAACCCAAGAAAGCTGGACTGACAGGCTCCTTATCTATAAGTATGTCTACAATCGGCCCCCACTTTCAGCGGTGGAGATAGAGCGGAGTTAAAAGAGTATGGAAGAATTGATCGACGGCAAGCTTGGGACCCTATGCTCTGAGTCACCAGGCACGACGTGAGCTGAAAACAGAAAGGGTTGACCACGGAAAGTGTGGAGCTTCGGTGATGTCTTCGGGATGGAAGGGTTCGAGGAATGGGGAAAGGAAGTGATGACAATGAGCTGGGGGGGTGGAATTGAAATGGGCGGTTCTGCCGGTTCATGACGTCGCACGGGAGCCAGGCGGAGGCTAACCCGATTCAGCTCATCCCACCAACTGGCAGGCCCGCTCGGCGATGGATTGAATTTTGGTCCCGATCACTTAACTTCCCACCTGACAGTGACCGAGTGGATGCTTGACTCACGCAATATCAACCTCACCTGTTCATTTCCACGCCGTTCAAACCCGGGATTCTAATTTCGCTCCCCGACAACCATTGTCGAATTGAACGCTCCGTGCATCACCAAGCGAACGGACTCCTCAGTCCCCACGTACCCCTCCCTCACTTTCACTATTACTACTACCACCTCCGCCCACCATGGCCTCTTACTTGAGCGCAAGTGAAGCTTTCGCCCAACAGAAGCTCGCTCAGGATGCACAGCAGCCGGTCTCGCAGTCCGCCTGGGCCGACAAGTACCGTGGGGTCAGTACAACGCTGCCCCAAGACATGGGGACTCTCTCGGAAAACTGACTTGCGAATCTAGGCCACGATCGAGGACCTTGACCCTCCCCCGGCGCTGTCTGTCTCCCCCGACGACCCAATCTCCTCTGCTCTACTCGCTGCGTACGAGCGCGATTACACACACCTCACCGTCATCTCCTCGACGAAACGCTCTCTCCTCGGATACCTGAGCATTCCCCGCCTCAAGGAATTGCTGAAGGAAGGCGCCGTGAAGGAAACTGACTCAGTCTCCGCTGCCATGCAGCGGTTCAACCGCAAGCGAGGCACATACCAAGTGATCACGATGGAAACCCCGCTGGAGGAGCTGGAACAATTCTTCGAGAGCGAGACCGATGCCAGTGGAGCCACCCGGGCTAGGCAGACCTTCGCGGTTGTCACAGATGCGTCGCGGAAGTTCGTGCTCGGCGTGGCGACCAAGGCGGACTTGGAGGAGTTCGTCAAGAGGCGCCCGACTTGATTTTGATCAAATTATTCTTCTTTAATCTGGCCCAATGTTTGATTCCCTGGACGGCCCTTCTCCAAGCTTAGCAAACGCATCCCAGGGCGCGGTTTTACTATACCCTGGTTTCGAGAAAGCCCTTTGCCTACACCCCCCAAACCCTCGACAGCATGACTAGGAGTATCGGCAGTCTGCTAGCGTAGTGTTTGTTGCGATTGGACAATAACGGTCTACGCCTGACGATAAGCACCGATGCTCGGTCATAATAGGACTTGCAAATTGATATTCTGGAGCAATCACCCATAGACACATGATAGATACATAGCATACACGCAACTGCCCTTGAACGCCCATAGATCAAACACCTGGTATTGAATGATATTTAAAAACAAAGACCAAATCATACTCGGAACCTGCAACTACTGCGCCTTCTTCTCCTTCTGCTTGGCGTCGGCCTCTCTCTCCGCCTGGTCGTCTTTCCACGCGACGTAGACGTAGGAGAAGAGGACGATGTTGGCCATGATGGCTGCAACGATGCCGCCGACAGTGGCACTTCCTGAATTCCTGGGTCAATACCATGCCTATCTTTTGCTCTTCCAGAAGAATTACTCCCAGGGCAACGTACCACCGATGAAATCAACCGTGACAAAGTAGATGCCAATAGGTGCAATCACCATGGCGGCGGAGAAGCCCAGCAATTTCATGATCACATTTCTGGGAGTTCAACTGTCAGTGACGGCTGTGTCTCCACACCATTCCAGACAGCACGAGCTGCTCTGCTTTGACTTGATGTATTTCAGGTAGCCGAACCAACCATTCCCAATATATCGGGCTTGGGGCCAACCGCGACCAGCGAGCCATGTGGCGTAGAGTGGCCCCCCAACCTAGGGACGAATTGGATGCACTTACGTGGGAACTGCAGGGGTTACATCCGAGTCAGAGGACTTCTCGGATTTCGACGGAGTGACAACATCCTTAGCAGAGGATTTATCGACTGCGCGACGAGCGGACATTGTGGACTGGTTTGTGGAGGTGGTGGTAGTGATTGTGATGGCGATGGTGATGATGTTTGATGATTGGCGGTCCACGTGTCAGCGTAGGTCTGAGAAGGTGTGAATAGATTGCTCAGGAACAAGGATAGAGTGTAATACTTTTACAGATGGGAATTATTGATCTTCTCGATAAGACACCTTTCTTGCCGATTCAAATGAGGAGAAGGAACAATAAACACTCCAGCTTAACAACACTTGAATATTGCAGTGATGATAATTGCGGGTGAACTCATCCCGGAATCCAGTAGATTCGGGCTGCTGATTGGTTCCCGATCGGATAGATCTTGGAGAACACTTTGATAGACAATTCCAGGCAACAAACATGAAGGAGAATCTAATAACTAGGTGTTATACCTAAATCAAGCTCCTAGTAAGTATATATGTAGACGATCAGTGGCTGTCTCACTGGCCGCACTCCCTCCCACAACTTGGTGGAAGCGACATCCAACTGCCTTTCCTGGGCTTAATTGAAGCGCCACTTCACGTGATCGATCGCGTCTGGGCGCGTTTTGCGGAGAAAAACCCAGAGAAACTTAACTTTACTTACGGTGCTTACCGTGTTGGAGGAGGCAATCACTTCGTCCGTTCCGCTCTCTCTCTCTCTTCCTCTCTCTCTCTCTCTGCCTCTCACACTCTATCAGAGACTCTCTCCCCGCTTTCTTTACTTCATCATTCCCCCAATTTCCCCTGGCGCATGACGACATTTCTGTTTTCACTCTCTTAAACTCCCAATTCTCTCTTTGAAGAGTCATTCCGTCATGGAAGACTCAGTGCCTGACTCCCCTGTGAACGACAAAAAAGTCGTTCCCGGTACTCCAACCAAAGAGGATACCCAATATGAGACGGTCGCCACCGTTCCTGTTACTCACCACCAACCGGCGACCACTCAATCGCTGACCCCGGCCTCTCAGCGCTTCACGCAACCGACCCAGCTGATTGACAATCCGTACACTGCGAAGGGCACCTCCGTGGTACAAGTTGCCGCCTCTTCCCCGCTAGGTCCTACCTCTTCCCCCTCCCGTCCGACCCCGAACGCTGGCCGTCTCTCCAACCTGATGGCCCCCAGCGGCACCATGTTCCGGCCACCGGTCTCTGCAGGCCCGGCGAAGCGTGCCCCGGTCATCGATCTCGAAGATGACGGCCCCACGTATCGAGGCGGGTCTTCCGACGAGGATGTCCAGAACCGACAAAACCCCGACATCAAACCAGCCATGTTCACCAAGTCCTCGCGCAGTCCGGATAAGGTCGCGGACTCGCCGATCGACCGGTTCAAGGAGATCACCACCAGCGCTATCTACAACCCTGCGAAACGTCCCGCCGCGCAGATGGACCCCACGCCGAAAGGGATGGCCGTCAAGAAAGTTCGACAGGATGGCCCTTCGCGCGCCCAGCCCGTCGACGGGCAGTACTCGCTCGACAGTATCGAGGACTATAATATCAAGATCAAGGTGCAAAGAATGCTCAAGGTCATGCCGCAGAAGTCCGTGCAGTCCTGCGTGCAAGCGCTCGTAGCGAAGCGCGGAAACTACGAGGATGCGCTGGATCTCCTGGCCAGTGCGCAAGGGAAGGATGGCTCTTCCGACGACGAACTGTCCATGTCGCGCCAGTCGAATGCGGCCCCGGCGGCGAAGCAGCAGATCAAGGCGAGAGGGACTATCCAGGACAAATGGTCCGCGGCGAACTTGCAGAGAACGCTCGCCGCGCAGAAGCCGGCGGCGGCGGCGCAGGCGGAGGACGATGAGGCCAAACCGCGCAGACGGTTAATGAGGGGGCCCAAAACCCGGGTTTCGTCCCCGAGCCCCGTGCGCTCGGAGTCTCGTCACCAGTCTCGCCCGGAACCTGATGCGGAAACCCCTCCGAAGAAACCGGGTCGTTTGGTGCAGGGGCGCAGACCGGAAACTCCCCGGCGCTCGGAGTCTCCAGAAGCCATAATCATTGACGATGACTCCGAATCGGACGTCGAGGAAGCGGTTGGCGATGTGCAGTTTGATCTCAAATTACTGAAATTTTTCAACTCATGCAGCGTCTTGGACCTGGCGGATATTGCTGCTATTACCGAGGAAGTGGCACAGCATGTAATTTCGCACCGGCCATTCAGGTCTCTGGACGAGGTCCGCGCCGTGCCTGCCCCCGTGAAGGAAGACGCGAAGCCGAAGGGGGCCCGCGGTCGCAAGACGCCCAAGCCAATTGGCGACAAGATCGTGGATAAGTGTGTTGATATGTGGGTGGGCTACGATGCCGTCGATTCTCTCGTCGCGCGCTGCGAAGCGCTAGGTAAACCGATTGCAGCGGAAATGAAAAAATGGGGAGTGGATATCTTCGGGAAGAAAGACGGAGAGTTGGAGCTGGTATCCATCGATCCTAGGGATTCTCAGTCGCATGACTCTGGCATAGGAACCCCAGCAAGCCAACCCTCGGATGAGGATAGTGACGGGCCCGCGCCCGGTGGGGTGGCGCCCGCACGCAAAGGACGATTCATTTCCCAGCCTTCAATCATGCGAGATGACTTGAAGATGAAGAACTATCAAATTGTGGGTATCAACTGGCTCTCATTACTGTTCGAACACGAGTTGAGTTGCATCTTGGCCGATGATATGGGCCTGGGAAAGACCTGCCAAGTCATTGCCTTCTTGGCTCATCTTTATGAGAAGGGATTCAAGGGGCCACATCTCATTGTCGTACCTGCATCTACCATTGAGAATTGGCTGCGTGAATTTCAGAAGTTTTGCCCTACCCTCTCTGTCATGCCTTATTATGCCGGCCAGGCTGAGCGTGCGGAGATCCGGGAGACGATTGAGGATAATAGAGACAGCATCAACGTTGTCATCACCACTTATACTATTGCGAAGGGCAAGGTTGATGCGCACTTCCTACGCAATATGGACTTCTGCGTTTGTGTCTATGACGAGGGACACATGTTGAAGAGCAGTACCTCGGTGCTATACGAGAAGCTGATCCGCATCCCGGCACGTTTCAGACTTCTATTGACGGGTACACCGTTACAAAACAACCTACAAGAGCTGGCTTCCTTACTGGGATTTATTCTTCCCAAAGTGTTCCGAGAGCGCAAGGATGAGCTCCATCACATCTTCGCGAACAAAGCGAAGACCGTCGACGAGTCACACTCCGCATTGCTTTCCGCGCAGCGTATTGAACGCGCGAAATCGATGCTGAAGCCCTTTGTGCTACGACGTAAGAAGCATCAGGTCATCGATCTGCCTGCAAAGATCTCCCATGTCGAGTACTGCGAACTCAACGACGCGCAACGACAAATCTACGAGCATGAACAGGAGGAAGTTCGGAAGCTGCTGGCGGATCGCGCCGCGGGCAAGAAAACTGGCAACAAATCCGCTAATATCCTAATGAAACTCCGCCAAGCAGCCATTCACCCATTGCTGTACAGACGCCACTACACCGATTCCATTCTCAGCCGCATGGCCAAGGCCTGCCTCAGAGAGGAACAGTTTTCCCAATCCAACCCGGACATCATTTTCGAGGAACTTCAACCCTACAACGACTACGAATGCCACTCAATGTGCGTGAAATACCCTGCACTAAGCCGGTTCGCCCTCAAGAACAACGAGTGGATGGACTCGGGCAAGGTGGCCAAGCTCTGCGAGCTCCTCCGGCGCTTCCAGGAGAAGGGCGACCGGACCCTCGTCTTCTCGCAGTTCACCATGGTGATGGACATCCTGGAGGACGTGCTGGAGCACGAACAGCTCGGCTTCGTGCGCCTGGATGGCCGCACCAACGTCGAAGACCGGCAATCGATCCTTGATGCATTCCACGAGCGCACCGACATCCCCGTCTTCCTCCTGTCGACCAAGGCCGGCGGCGCGGGCATCAACTTGGCGTGTGCCAACAAGGTCATCATTTTCGACTCCAGCTTCAACCCACAGGAAGACGTGCAGGCCGAGAACCGCGCCCACCGGGTCGGCCAGACCCGCGAGGTGGAGGTCATCCGGCTTGTCACCAAGGACACCATCGAGGAGCAGATCTACGCGCTCGGCCAGACGAAGCTGGCCCTCGACCAGGCGGTGGCCGGGGAGGACGCCGCCGAATCCAAGAAAGCGGAGGATGCGGGCATGAAGGCGGTCGAGAATATGGTTCTTGCGGATATGGAGCACCAGTCATGATTTGTTGCGTTGCTTATGTGAGCTTGGATTTTGACGATAGACATTTCCGGTTGTACTTTGTTTAATTTCCCCTTCATTTTGTGACGATACGCTTGTTCAATACGGAGGACTCGGCTTGGCGAGTTCTGTTTTTCTACGTTACGTTCTTGTTTAGAAGAAAGGACCCACCCTTTCCTTGGGCCCTGCATGGCAGATGAAAGAAGGAATCTTTACACATCTAATCAGCGAACCTCGAATCTTTCTGCTTTGGCCGTTCTCAAACCCATCTGTGGTTATCTACTTCGATAATTGTTCTTTCCCCTTGACCGGTGTCTTGTGCATTTTGATCATATGGAGATGCTTTTCAACTCAAAGGATACACTATCGGCGCAATTACACCCCCAATTCGCCCCATTCCATTTCCTCGTTTTCTGAGCCTTTATCTATCGCGGTACCCCTGCTGCTGCCTCCCCTTCACATTTTCTTCTCTTCTCTTCTTCAACCAACCCCCCCTCTCTTCCAACGATTGAAAGGAAACATACACATACAAATACACATCATTTCAAAGAAGCAAATGAGTCGAAATAGAACTAGACAGAAAATGAATGACGCTTGATATATGGGTACCCGCCTGGGCGATTCTAACGAACGCATGCTCGATCCGAAATACTTGTTTTGGTTTTCTGTCTGGGGATGTTCAGGGCTGATGGCAATGGCAATGGCCTGGAGCGGTGTCTCTCTTCCCCCCCAATTGCCTGGATTCATTAATAGAGTCAGCAGAAATGCGAAGCGAGGTGGGGGATGGGTCGTTCTCGTTCTCGTGCTCGTCGTAGCCTCGCCCTACTATTTTTCTTGGTCGAGGCCTCGCCCGTGGATTTAGAGTATTGTTTTAGTTTAGAAAGGCTATCGCCTCCGGCTAGAGTCGTCCGACTTTAAGTGAGTGCGACCGTCGATATTACGCTACTTCGTGGCCGAGGGTCTATCGAGTTGTTCTGGTTCCTTTACAAAGGGAGAAAGAAGTATAGGAGATGGATGGTATGTGCCTTTTGAATTAAAGAACATAAGAAGGTGGGAATCTAGAATTTCTAAGCACAAAACAACAGGAAAAAAAAAAAACCAACCGAGAGCAATCTTCAACACCGGGTAATGCGTTCGCAGGAAATGAGTTCATACAGAAAACAAAAGCGTGAATACATGAGGTAATAATAGGTAGATAAGGGGTCAGCCATGCTATCGAACCCTGTGCGGGCAGGGTTTATGCGGCAAGTTCCTGTTTCGGAGCAGTGACGGCTCCAGCAGCAGCCGCAGGATCGACGTCCGTCATGTTGGTGACGGATTTGGTAGGGGGAGGGATCGAGTTGGTGCGAATCGGGCCGCCGGCGTGGGAGAGGACGGGGGAAGTGGGTTTCGAGCGCGAGGCGCCGCCGTTGCCGGCCGCGCGGGCGGTTTCATTCTTCTCGAGAGCATTCTGCACGGCTTTGCTGACGGCGTCGCTAGTGTCGTTGTTCTTGTTCGTGGTCTTGTCAGCGAGTCCCAGGATCTCGTCGACGCGGGTTGCCGCGGGGATCAGGTCCTCGAAGCCCAAGGCATGGCAGGTGTCGACGTAGGTGCGGGCGGATTTGAAGCGGTGGGCTTCGGGGGACTTGCCCGGCACGAAGATGTTCAGCAGGTACTTGGTGTTGCCAAAGCGGTTCTCGGACTCGAGGCAGAACTGCATGTAGTCGTGGACCATCTCCTTCCAGGGCAGGAGGCCGCCCTCGGCCTCCGTGCGGAACGCGGACATGTTCGCCTCGGCGGCGGTGGCGATCATCGCGCCGTCGACCCCGTATTCCTGCATCAGGGCCAGGCCGTCGTCCTTGTTGGCGACGTCGCCGTTGACGACGCACGCCACCCCGGCCTCGTGGCAGATGTCCCGGATCATGCACAACTGGTCGCGGATGGCGCGCTCGCGGGGCCGCATGGGCGGCGTGCGGCAGTGGATGGTCAGCCCCGTGATGCCGGTCCTGACGAGTCGTGAGACCAGCGCGCGCGTCGGCTCGGGGTCCTCCCGGTCTAGCAGCCGGATCTTGACCGAGATGCCGATCTGGTATGGGTTGCCGACCTCGCGCACCAGCGTCTCGAGGATCGCGACGAGTTTGTCCGGGGTTCTAAGCAGCGCGGCGCCCATCCCGCCGCTGGTGCTGAAGGGCTTCGGGCATCCCGAGTTCACGTCGATGCCCGCGACGTCGCCGGCCACGAGCTTGGCGGCTGCAACGGCGATCTCGGGCGTGGCGGTGCCGATCTGGAAGATGAGCTTGCCTTTCTCGCGGACGGGATCGAGGCGGTAGATGACGGACTCCTGGGTGGCCTTCTCGGTGCGGCCGCCATTGGAGGGGGTGCGAGTGAATTCGATGGTGCCGTTGCGGGGATTCACGCGGCGGACGGCGCCTGCCAGGGCACGATCGATGGTCTCGGGGCCCCAGACGAGGTCGGCGCCATACTTGAGGGCGAGAAGGCGGCAGGGAAGCTCACCGGAGCGCACCATCGGAGCCAGGACGACTTTGCCGCGGTAGTCGACCCCGTTGGCGGGGATGGGGACACGAGGAATCGAGGTCATTGCGGAGCGGAGGGGTCGTAGAAAGCTTAGCATAGCATTTCTTGGCGGATTAGAGCTTTTCTATGCCTTAGTTGAGTAAGTGCAAGCAATAGAGCTGAGTTCAGCTTTGATTCGCGAGCAAGACCGAAGATTATGGATTGTCAAGAAGTTGAAGTTTATTCGAGTTTCTAGATCGAGATGGAGGCGGGGAACGAAAAAGTGCCAGATCACGTGGTGATATACGATAAGGTTTTTCTTGCCTTACAGCTTACTCATCCAGCGGGAATCCAACTAACTTTCAAATTCGGACTGCAGGTTAGTCCGTCCCGGAGGAGTACCTGCCAAGACCTGCTGACATCGCAGGGGATGAGCAATTGAGCGATTGAAGAGGCAATGGCGCACATGTGGAAGATACTATATCAATTGAACAACGTACAAGGACTTGATACAATGTAAAGGGGCCAAAAAGTCTCAATGGTACAGGTGTAAGGATATTCATAGACTGAAAATAAGGAGGAAGCCACCCAAGGACAATAGGATTGACTCCATAAGTGGAACGGTACTGGTGGAGTGGGTGCAATCCAAGGCCAGCCAGGGTATTCGTCCTCACCGAAAAGAGGAACAAGAGGCAGAGGGAAAATGGTGTCATCTGCAGGGTGTTGCCACTAGCCTAGGTAAACTCATGCATACCAGTAATACCAACCTCAAATGCAGGTGGTCAGAATAACGTACTGGGAGACAGCCTGACAGGACACCTCGAGGTGCATAGAGCATAGCTGCCGTGACCGCAGCAGCTGCCGAGATAGAAGGAGGAAAGTGTCCGAGGTTGTTTTGGTTGGCGTCTTTTTTTTTTCCTGCTCCCGTCCGATTTTCTTTCCCGATCCCTTCATCCTCCTTGAACATACCTTTAGTTACCTTATAACAATTGACACCCCCTGGGTTAAAACCAAATACTGTATACCTTACAAATTGACCCAATCCTGTCGTATTTCAATGTTCCTGGGGGTTAGTCGTGGACCAGTGTCAGCACCAGCACTCCGGTTGCCCACCGCCTGGAGTCCGATAGTCGCCCGCCGCACTCCTGTTTCTGAGTCTTACTGTTCGTCCGTTTGTCGCACATCCGCAACGCTGGCTCCCCCCACCAAACAAGCCCCCTCCCCCCCCCCTCCTCCTCCCGCTACCTCCTCCTCCTCCTCCTCCTCCTCTTCTTCTCTCTCCTCCTCTTCTTCCCCTCTTCGTCCATCGGTTTTGTCCGCTTCAAACCGTACTGCTCTTCTAGCTAGACATCTTTCTTCTGTCTCCGCTACTACACAATCGCCCACCATGTCTTACACCGTCCGTAAGATCGGCCAGGCCAACACCCTGGAGCACCGTGTCTACATCGAGAAGGATGGCAAGCCCGTCTCTCCCTTCCACGACATCCCCCTTTACGCCGATGAGGCCAACAACATCTTCAACATGGTTGTTGAGATCCCCCGCTGGACCAACGCCAAGCAGGAGGTACCCAAGCCCAATACATACCCCGCCCGCCACGTCCACCCTCGACCATCCCAACTGACCCCTGTTGCCATCCCAGATCTCCAAGGAGGAGTTCCTCAACCCCATCAAGCAGGATGTGAAGAAGGGCAAGCTCCGTTACGTCCGTAACTGCTTCCCCCACAAGGGTTACCTCTGGAACTACGGTGCCTTCCCCCAGGTATGTATTTTTCCCGCTGTTGCCCCTCACTGGCCCTCCCATCATCTCACAACTGGTGTAGACCTGGGAAGACCCCAACAACGTCCACCCCGAGACCAAGGCCAAGGGTGACAACGACCCGCTCGACGTTTGCGAGATCGGTGAGCTTGTCGGCTACCCCGGCCAGGTCAAGCAGGTCAAGGTCCTCGGTGTCATGGCCCTGCTCGACGAGGAGGAGACCGACTGGAAGGTCATCGTCATCGACATCAACGACCCCCTTGCTCCTAAGCTGAACGACGTTGAGGACGTCGAGCGTCACCTCCCCGGTCTTCTCCGTGCCACCAACGAGTGGTTCCGTATCTACAAGATCCCCGACGGAAAGCCCGAGAACCAGTTCGCTTTCTCCGGCGAGTGCAAGAACCAGAAGTACGTACCCGATCGATGGTTGATGCATGTAATTGTTGTACTAATTTATTGCAGGTACGCTCTGGAGGTCATCCGCGAGTGCCGTGATGCTTGGGAGAAGCTGATCTCCGGCCAGGCCCCCAAGGGTGATGTCAGCATGTACGTTATCCCTGAACCCATCTACAAAGAAGTTTTGACTGACCCGCTTCCAGTGCCACCAGCACCTACGAGGGTGTTGAGCGCGCCGACGCTTCCAAGCTCGCCAGCATCCCCAAGGGCGAGAACCTTCCTCCTGCCCCCATTGACGGCAGCGTTGATAAGTGGTTCTTCATCTCCGGTGCCGCTGTTTAAACCTGTACAAATCCTAAAATCGAAACCTATTCCCCCACCTACGGGTGATTTACATACTTCAAACTTCTCTTACAAAAGCTTTGAATCGTAGCAACAGCCATTAAAGATATCAGTGGGACATTGTAGATGGTTGGTCTATAAAAAAGCATAAAAAAAAACAGAACAATAATAATCAATAGCTGGTATATACACATGTCCGTGAATAACATGATAGATAATACAGGTCGCGAAGACAAGTCCCGATGACTTCCACTTATGCCGCAGATAACATTGCGCGCGTCCATAAATCTCAAAGAGTCACGGACAGACGATGCACAGAAGCCACCAAGATTGAGCCCGACATCGTCACGGCCGTAAGATATCCGGCGCAATAACCTTCCCTGCTTGCTCTCTTCCCCCTCCAACCGAGCCAACCCTCCAATCCAGACAGCCAGAAACAGACTCAACCCTTCAACGTCTCCTCACGCTCAATCACCCGCCCGACGCGGGCAATCTCCTCGATGACATCCCCGATCCGCATCTCCCGCTCCGCGATGGGGATGTTCACCTCCTTCCCGTTCTTGAACCCGACCACCAGCTCGGCCGGCTTGGTCGAGTGCCGCGGCAGCTGCGTCACCTTGATGTCGATGTGCGTGCCGCTCGAGGCCGGGACGGTCGAGGGGTTGCGGAGCAGCGAGAGCAGCAGGCGGCAGGGGCGGGCGCTGCGGGCCCAGGGGTTGAAGGTCGTGCGGAAGGAGGAGATGGTGGCGATTGGGATGGACATTTTTGCTTAGAGGTGGGCTGCGTTTGGGCATCGGGTTAGTTTAGGATGTTTGGATAGTTGGGGGAGGGGGACCGTGATGGACTTACGGTGACACTTTTTTTTTTCTCGGAGGTGTGCTTGCGATTGATGACAGGGATTATGGGTTGAGCAGGTGAGAGAGATAGCGGGGGAGGTTGCGCGCGCACAGCAGCTATCAAAGCAGGAATTCAACACACTCTAGTTAACCGTTTTTTTGCTGTATCTACATCAAGGCCAGCCAGGCAGGGCTTGGATAATTCCGGCGGAGGATCGGGGTCGCTGTCTCTCGGTGTGTGTTTGTCTTAGATGCAAACAGTGAGCTGATCAGTCGGGATGCCTCAGGAATGAATGGAATTCTACAGATACGGGAAGCCAGCCGATGATGACGCTGTTGCTGTTGCGGAACGGACACATCGACAATTTTACCCCCTCATCAGACTTTCTTCATTCTCTCGTCACATACACAGCGTTTCTGCTCTATTGGGCGTAGAGCCTATCTGCGAAATCGTGTTAATGCGACTCGAGTGTGATTGTCTTCTTATCACCGACAAATAACAATGTCATCGTTGACGGAACTCCAGTCCCGGCTGAAGGAGCTCTCGACCGCCCTGGCCAATATCCACCCGCTGGTTTCTCGACTGCAGAACTTCACCACCGCTATTGGACAGGGGGATGAGGCGCGCTTGGAGCTGGGGACGGAGATCCATACGCTTCTGAAAGGGGCGGAGGATCAATTGGAGTTGTTGCGGGTGGAGGTGGAGGGTCTCGAGGCAGGTCCCGAGAGTCGACGAAAAGCGCTGTTGGATAACGAGAAGGAATCGGAGAGGGAGCGCGTGGTCGCGTTGGCGGGGCGCTTAACTGAAGAACTGAAGAGGTATGTGTGTTTCTTCATGGGAAAGAGTCTAGATCTATTGAGTCTGGCTAGATCTCGGGATACAGATGGATGTTTACACCGGACGCAGGACCAGAAGAGACTTCCGGAACGCACAGCTACAAGCGAAACGCAATACCGAGACCGCACGCCGCAAGGAGCGGGAGTTGTTGTTCTCCCGGTCCCAGAGCGCCGAGAGGAAGAACCAGCCCGCCGAGAAGCTGACGCAGGATGAGATCGTGAAGAACGCTTCGAACGATGTTACGGCGGCGCTGCGGCGGACGCATCAGTTGATGCAGTCCGAGTTGTCGCGGAGCCAGTTTGCGCAGGAGACGTTAGGTTCGTTGCTGTTCCTGTTGCTGTTGCTGCTGTCCTGCACGCCTCTGAGCTAACCATTTGTCGCCAATCCTTCTCAGAGCAATCCACCGCTGCCCTCTCGTCGCTGTCAGAATCTTACACAGACCTGGACTCGCTCCTCGCCTCATCGCGCAACCTCGTCGGTTCTCTTCTTCGGTCGCAGAAATCCGACACTTGGTACTTGGAGACGGCGTTTTACATTCTTCTTGGAACCATCGCTTGGCTTGTCTTCCGGCGCATACTTTACGGTCCTCTGTGGTGGCTTGTGTGGCTGCCGGTGCGACTACTGGCACGATCTACTTTTGCGATTCTAGGTGTGGTGGGCATCACCAGTCGGGCAGTGCAGGCCTCTGACTCTGTTACTCCTGTCGCTCAGTTGGTGCAAGAGACCCCGGTTGTGGCTCCGAAGGTGGAACCGACAGTCCAGAGTGCGGAGCAAGAGGCAGTATGGGACCAGGTCCCTGTTACGGATGAAGCGGAGGAGGACCGCTTGATTGACCAAATCGGCGAGTTGGTAGAGGAGATTGAAAAACAGGAGGAGACCAACATAGACGACATCTCGCCGGAGGAAAGGCAGAGACAAGCGGAGCTGCCAAGGAATCCTAAGAAGAGGATGTTTGAAGCTACCGAGGTTCCCCACCATAGGGATGAACTATAGAAGCATAAATCTATAGCGGATTCGATGTCTTCATGAGGTGCCTGTTTCTTAGTTGTATTTTTAAATAAATAAACGTATGGCCGATTAAGTAGGCCCTTCGGCAGCCCTAGAAGCACAGCGATTGTTTATGGACTATGGATGGACCTTTCCCCGCTTCAAAAGCTGTCAAATGAACTAACTGACCGCCTTGGCATGATTTCAGTGATGGCGACTATGAACTTATCCGTACTTTGGCCCATTCTTTTCTCCTCCGCACCACCCCACGGTTTCTCGGTCAGATCCCAAGGTCCTCCAAAATGACTTCCAAGCTCGCTCAGAACCTGAAGCAGCCGGCTCTGGACTTTTTGTCCTTTGTCAATGCCTCTCCCACCCGTAAACTCCGCCCCGATCATACTGCCTTATCTGTGCCTGACCGTTCCATATAGCCTTCCATGCAGTCCAATCTGCAAAGGACCTGCTCGCGAAGGCCGGCTTCCAAGAGATCAAGGTACAGACGATTATTCCATAGAGTTTGAGATGGGCTACTAATACCACTGCAGGAGAAGGATCCTTGGGCATCCACCTGCCGTCCCGGCGGAAAATACTATGTCACTCGCAACCAATCCACCATCGTTGCCTTTGCTATCGGCAAGAAGTGGCAGGTATGTGCCTAGTCAACGATCTTACCTCACTGGGTCAATTGACGCTGATCCTAAACAGCCTGGCAATCCTATTTCCATGATTGGTGCTCACACCGACTCCCCCGTGCTGCGGGTCAAGCCTGTCAGCAACAAGCGTGGGGAGGGCTATGTCCAAGTGGGTGTCGAGACCTACGGAGGAGGCATCTGGCACACATGTGCGCTTACCTCGTTCTTACCATGTACTCGGTGCTAACTGCTCAAAGGGTTCGACCGTGATCTCGGAGTTGCAGGCCGGGCTATGGTGCGCAACGGCGACGGCTCTATTGTGCAGAAGCTGATCAAGATTGACCGGCCTAGTATGAACTGTCTCTGAGGTTTTCAGGGTGTATGACTAACGAGCTTTATAGTTCTGCGTATCCCTACCCTGGCTATCCACCTTGACCGCCAGGAAACTTTCTCCTTCAACAAGGAGACCCAGCTCTTCCCCATCGCCGGCCTCGTGGAGGCCGAGCTCAACCGCACCGGTGCCGGTGAGACCACCAAGGCTCAGAACAACGCTGCAGAGGATGACGGAGAGTTCTCCCCTCTGAAGGCGATCACTGAGCGCCACCACCCTTACCTGGTCGAGCTCATCGCTGCTGAGGCCGGTGCCAAGCCTGCCGATATCCTCGACTTCGAGATGATTCTGTTCGATACGCAAAAGTCCAACCTGGGTGGTTTGTTGGATGAGTTCATCTTTTCTCCCCGTTTGGACAACCTGAATAGCTCTTTCTGTGCTACCGTCGGCCTGATTGACTCGGTTGCCGATGCTTCGGCCTTAGACAATGAGTCGTCCATCCGTCTCATTGCTCTGTTCGACCACGAAGAGATTGGCAGCCGTACCGCTCAGGGCGCCGACTCGAACATGCTTCCTGCCGTGATCCGTCGTCTCTCGGTGCTGCCGTCGACGGCCGGCGGAGATGCTGAGGTTTCCACTGCCTATGAGCAGACTCTGTCCACCTCATTCCTTCTTTCTGCCGACATGGCGCACGGTGTTCACCCGAACTACTCCCCCAAGTACGAGAACGACCACCGGCCGCAGATCAACAAGGGACCTGTGATCAAGATCAACGCCAATGCGCGCTACGCGACCAACTCTCCTGGAATTGTTCTTCTGCAGGAGGTTGCCCGCAAGGCCGCCGAGGACGGTGGTGAGGGCGTGCCTCTCCAGCTGTTCGTTGTTCGCAACGACTCCAGCTGCGGCAGTACCATTGGCCCCATGATGTCAGCCAAGCTGGGAGCCCGTACTCTGGATCTGGGCAACCCTCAGCTCAGCATGCACAGTATCCGCGAGACTGGAGGTACATATGATGTCGGCCATTCCATCCGGCTGTTCACAAGCTTCTTCAAGCACTACGCCGACCTCTCCAAGACGATTTTCGTGGATTAGAGTAGATAACAGTCGATAGTATAGCCTTTTTATAAGAGATACCTCACTAACATTCCCGAGTCAGCTAGTGTTGTAGTGCGGCTCAGCGCTAAATGTTGTTGTATTTTGAGTAACTTACTGTAGTTACGCAGTAGCCTCAGCTCCGTCGGACCGAGGAAGACCCGCCATCGCCTGACGCCGCTGCCTGGTCCTTCTCCGCCTCCGCTTTCCGCCCTCCACTCCACTTCTCCTGATTAACTAACTGATTAACCGTCAGCGTGAACCTCACTTCCCTTACCTTCATCCTTCCACCCTTAAAACACCCTCCCACCTTCTTAACTCTCCGATCTCATCATCCATGTCCTCATGACCCTCTATGACCACTCCAGATGTGTATCGAGATGCGGAATACTTCGCTGACGTGTCCGGCTTATCGCCCGGCCTCGTCGCCGGACCTCCGTCCAGCAGCGGCAGCACCACCGGCAGCACCACCGGCAGCAACGGCAGACACGATGAGCGCATGAAAAAGATCCAATCCACCGCCAAGGTAGCCTTCATCGATCGGCTGCTCCGCGATCTCGATATCCTCATCTACTGCGAGCTGTCAGCGCTGTATTATATGGAGTGAGCAATTTGGCCCCATATCTCTTTTTGCCGTCGTCATTTTGTAGATCCAACATATGATTACATCCGACCCCAACCCAACAAACACCCCGCCCCAGTATTCATTTGTTAACAAAATATAATTTTGTGGGTTGGCAGTTGCTCCATCATCCTCTTCGCCCTCCGCGCCATCGTGCAGCTCATCTTCTTCACCCCGAAAGCCCCGCCCTTCGATCCGACCCGGAACCAGCCCTTCGTCGGCGCCATCTTCCTGAGTAATCTGTTCTGCATGCTCTGCCATACGCTCTTCGCCGCGCCGGAAGCCGGCGAGGAAACCCGCGGGTATATCCACGGGGGCTTGTTCATCGACTTCATCGGCCAGAAGGCGCCCGTCCCGCTGGCCCGGCTGCTGTCGATGGATGTGCTGGTTCTACTCCTGGATTTGGTGATGTTGGGGCTGGTGGTGGAGAGGGTCAAGTCCGTGGAGGCGCAGCAGCAGCAGCAGGGATTGATCGGTACGGCGACCGGGCAAGGCTCAAGAAGTAATATCCTGAGTGCTATCATCAACGGGATGGGCCAGGATCACGATTCCGAAGAGCGGGGTGTTCTTCGGGGTGCGGCCACAGGTACTATTACTACAGATGACCGGACGACTCAGGTCCCGGTCAGTCGACAGCCTTCGAGGCAGGACCGAGCTGAGGATCATGACCATGACCATAACACTATGATCGACGAACGGACCGAGTTGCTGGCCGACCCGGCCGAGACGGGCCTGGACCTGGGACGCAGCACGGCCGCGGCGAAGGATGGTCACCCCTTGGATCGGTTCGCCTCGGGCCAGGCGGTGATCATGGACGTGGGGCTGGTGGATGTGGTCCGCGAGCAGTGGCGGTACACTCCGGCGACGACGGGGCGGAGTTCGTTGCGGTTCGCGAATCCGCAGCAGGCGGCGGCGTTCATGGCTGGGTTCCGGGATGCAATGAATGGGCGGTCGACGGAGCGGAACGCGCAGACTCCTGCCACTGCCACTGCCACGGCTACTGCCAATAACCCCAATCCCGCTCCCGATGCCAACGGCATTGTCAGTGCTTAGAAGAGAGGGTTGCTTTGGCTGGTGTAGATGCGGGGATTCTGCTGTACTGCATAGGCATAGAATAGGTCATAATATACTGACTCTATTTGTTAATCATGTGAGAACGTGGATGAAGTGTAAGGGGTAGTGCATCATGAGTAAGTTATTGTCTAATATCTGACACGGCAGTCAAGCAGGAAAGGCTGGGCGGAGTGGAGTGGAATGTGGTGGAGTTTCTATCTCCCAGCTCTTCGTCATCATCAGTATATGATCGTCAGCATCACATAGAAGGTACAACCACAAAAACACAAAGTAGAAAAAGACAATTAACCCAGGGTATGTATAAACATCAACCTCAACCCCCCTCCCGCTTCTCCTTCCACTCATCAGGAAGAAAACCAGCTATAACCAACCCAAACCCTAACCCGGCCTAATCACCTAGTACCTACTCCTCCCCACCATTCCCGTTCCCATCCCCCTTCGCCTCTCCTCCTCCTCCACCACCACTTTCCTTGGGCCCACCACCGGGCCTCCGATCCAAAATCTCATCCACAATCCCCATCTCCAGCGCCTCCTTCGCCCCCATGAAGTAATCCCGCTCCATCAGCTTCTCAATCTCATCCAGCGACAGCACCTTCTTGCCCGTCAGATGCCGCTGGTAGATCTTGTTGAGCTGGCTGCGCACGCGCAGGATCTCCTTGGCGTGGATCGCGATGTCGCTGGCCTGCCCGAAGTACCCGCCGGACGGTTGGTGGATCATGATCGACGAGTGCGGCAGGCAGTACCGTTTGCCCGGGTGGCCGCCGCACAGGAGCAGCGAGCCCATGGACGCCGCTTGGCCCACGCAGATCGTGGAGACCGGGCTGGCGATGTAGGTCATTGTGTCGTAGATCGCCAGGCCTTTTTGTCTCGGATGATTAGTGTGGGGGTTTGGTTAGGCATTGTCATTGGGGGTTAGGTAGACACATACCGGCCGTGACCGACCCCCCGGGGGAGTTGATGTACAGGTGGATGGGCTTTTGGGGGTTATCGGCTTCCAGAAACAGAAGTTGGGCGACGATGGAGGCGGACATGGTTTCGTCGACTTCGCCGTTCAGGCAGATGATGCGCTCTTTGAGGAGGCGCGAGAAGATGTCGTCTGCGTTGGGCGGGGATTAGTTGGGTTGGTTTGGGGTGGTGGTGGTGGTGGTGGTGGTGGTGGTGTGGGCTTGATTTGAGTGAGAGCTGATGGATGGATTGAGTATAACGTACATGTGTGCCAGCCTCCGCCCTGATGGTTTGTTAGTGAGCCTTGTTTTTTTTTGTGGTTGACGGATTGATGGGACACTCAAACTTACCACCGTCTCTGTGACGAACGGCGTGGGCGTCCATCCTCGCGCAGGTCGGGCCGTCGATGAAGCTGGTAGTGGTGATCGCGACGGGATGGAGCTGGTGAAGCTCCGCGACAGGGCCGGGATGGCCGACGGGCGGCTCAATATGCGACTCGCTCGCTGCAGGGGACGAGCTGGATTCATTGTGAAGGCGTTGCTTGCAAATCCAGAGCGGGTAGGCAGGTAATGGCAAGATGGAGGCGATGGTCGGAGGGGTGATGGTCGGAGGAGTGGTGTAGGACTGTCGCAGCAGCAGCAGCAGCAGCAGCAGCAGGACTCCTCCGCCTTTGCGCGCCGGGCGTCGGTCAACGTCCAAACCTCCGCGGGTTTTTCTACTCCTCCTTCTTTCTCCACCGACAACCGCTCCCGTTCCAGCTGCTCGCCGCGCCATCCACCACCTCGAGTAAAAGAGACAATGGAGTGTGTCTACGGTCGAATATCCTATGCGTCATGGCGCTTGAGGCAATTTCGTCAATTAGTCAACAATAGCACCACCACCGCCACCATTCATGGCCCAGTTCCCTCTCAGCACCACAACCACCGCACACGCACTTTATCCACCTCGACCGACGAGCCCGAACCCCCACCTCCGCACTCAGCAGATACCGCTACCAAAGAAACACCTGCCAAACCGCCCCGAGAACCTCGAGCCCAAAAGTCCCCCCGGCCGTCCTCCCTCCTCCCCAAATCCCCGTTACTCACCGACCCGAAACCCGGCTACGAGCGCCTGCACAAGAAGAAAGCCCGCGGCAAACCATCGCACCCCAAAGATGATCTCTCCACGAACCCCTGGGCCGTGGCGCTGGCCACGCCGATCCGCCAATGCTCGCTGACGGGGCTCCGCATGCCGACGGAGTTCATGACCGGCTGGGGTCTCGAGGAACACCCCGAGGGCAAGAGTCTCTTCATCCATCCATCCGAGATCCTACCACCGGTGACCGTGCCCGCACCCGCTCCATCGCCGTCGTCGTCGTCATCATCATCTTCTTGGACAGATCAACCGAAGAAGACGCAGCAGACCTCCCAAGCGATCCGTCACCTGCGGTTCCGGATGGTCAACCGACTCACGCTCCTGAACACGGTGACGGAGACTTCGCGAAGGTCCAACAGGAGGATCCCGGCCATCGCGCTCGCGTTCCCGATTCGCTGGCGGCCGCCGCTGGGGCCGATGACGGACTCGATGATGGCGTCGTGCGTCTGGCGCCAGGACATGCCGCAGTTCGTGACGCGGATGATGCGGCGCGAGGTGGGCCAGCGGCTGCGCAGGGCCGCGACGCAGTCGAACGACTCGCCCAAGCGGCAGGTCTGGACCTCGGTGCTGCCGTTGGAGGAGGACCACGAGGAAGATGGGGCCGCGCGCATCGCCGAGGAGGCGCTGGTCGAGGCGCTGGCGAAGATGGAGCCCATCGCGCGCATGGAGACGGGTGCGGTGCTGGTGCTGCGGCGCACCGACTCGCCTCAGCTGCCCCTGTCGGGCTTCTTCCATCTGCCCCAGACGAACTCCAAGGTGCCCGTGTTCGATATGACGCGGTTGCTGGCCGAGGAGGATCTTCTCGCGTGTGGCAAATTCCAGGGCCAGGCGGCGGTGTTCTTTCGACCGGACGACAAGCCCACGGTCAATGCGATGCTGGGCTTGTGGAAGCTGGCGGGGCTGTTGAGAGATGATCCGCATCTTGATCCGCATCTTGATCCGCACCAGGACCTGGAGCCTGAATCCTGATAAATCATGCTTTACATCCGCCGCAACCCTACGCACCCTGCAACACCATACGTATATAGTGGAGATTCACGAAGGCTGGTGGGGGAATATCCCCTGTATTCTATAATCTATGCAACCTAAACCCGTACACAAGACGGGAAGAGAGGAGCCAAAACCTATCACAACACCCCCACCCCCCTCCCGGTTGTCCAAAATAGTAAATACCCCGGGTTTCATTAGGTTCCGTTCCATCCCCCCAAGCCTTAGACCCTCTCAATTCAAAATATTCCCCATTCCCATCCCACCCAAGAACAACCCCTGAATTGAATCACTCACACCCCAGCAAATCCGCCAACCGGTCCAAATAAGCCGCCGGCCTGACCTCCCCCCGCAAAAAGTCCTCCTCACTACTCACCCCCGTCAAAACCGCCAGCGTGCCCCCCAACTTCCCCTCAACCCCAAACCGGATATCCGTATTCGCGCGATCCCCCACCATACACGCCCTCTCCCGGTCGAACCGAAACTTCCCCTCGATCGCATCCATCATCGCCTGGTTCGGCTTCCCCAACGACACGGGCTCCTGGCCCCCCAACATCATGATCAACGGCGCACTCATCGACCCCGCGCCGGGGAACAACGTCCCCGCATTCGGCAGCGTCGAATCGATATTCGTAGCCAGGAACACCGCGCCCCGACGGATGTAGTGGAACGCCAGCGCCAGCTTGAGGTAGTTCACATGGAAGTCGAGGCCGACCAGCACCACCCCAACCTCCGGGTCGAGGAGGCTGGGGTCGCCGGCGGCGATTTTCTTGTAATCCTCCGGTGTGATCTCGCGGCGGTAGGTCGGGTCGGTGCCGCCGAGGAAGGGGACGTTCTCGGCGCGGAGTTCTTGCTCGATGCCGGTTTCGCCGATGACGAAGACTTTGCGTTTGTTGGGCGGGAGGGAGAGGATGCGTGAGATGTAGATTGAGGCGCTGTAGGAGGAGGAGAAGATTTCTTCCTGTGTCGTGAAGGGGGGGACGGGTTAGTGGTGGGGTTTGGGATGTAGAGGGTTTGGGGGTTGAGGGGATATGGCTGGCTGGCTGGCTGGCTGGCTGGGGACGGGGTTGGAAAACGTACCGTTGTGCTGGGAATACCCAGCCCCTCGAGCTTCTTCACGTAGTCGGCGCGCGACTTGGTGCTGTTGTTCGTCACGAAGACCACTTGTTTGCCTGGCACACGGGAGGGGGGGATTAGCTTGTCTGCGAGCGGCGCATGCCCCCTGAAAATATCATACCTTTGCTTCTCAACAGTTCTAATGTCTCGTTCGTGCCGGGGAAAAGGTGGTCCCCGGACCAGAGAACCCCTAAGTTGTAGATCGAGGGTCAGTCAGGCCTTTGCTGTAGGTGCTGTTGGTGCAGAACCGCGGAAGCTCTTATGTTCCATCGGACTCGTGGCGAGGACGTACCATCGCAGTCAAACAAAAACACCTGGATGGTAAATTAGCCTCTGTCAAGTCCAACACAACCTGTCCCACTGAAGACACTCACATCAAACTTGTCTATGAACTCACGGATGCCAGCCGCGTCGCCAGTCAAATAGCGGGGGGTGTGGGTGGATGCGGGGTACTCGGAGGAAGCCATGAGGGTGGACGGCGGTCTATATGCAGTGCTCTAAGGGTCTATTGCAATGTCGCGATATGCTGCTGCCTCAAATGTATGTACCGGAGCAAGGAGAAAACGAAAATCTAAAGATTATTTGAGTCATAAGAAGTCTTGATGCGGCACACTCTATTCCGGCTCTCGTCCGGCTCTCGTCCGGCTCGTCGGTGAGCCACGAAGCGGGCCGCACGTGAGGAACCGGCGATGAAGGAAGGATGCATGCATGCCCTCCGTGTATGACGTTGCTACACCTACATGGGTCCCCATTGAGATTGAGTTAGAGAGAAGCATGTTTGGACTTGTTCGTTATATTTCATACAGTCGTAAGTCTTGGCTTCACTCCAAGTTGCAGATTTGGATTTTGCGCGCGCGTCCGATTGTTTCCCATGACTCCCGGCTCCACTGTATATTTCCGTGCTACAGGAAGCGATGCATGAAAGAAGATGACAGAGTCTGGTGGCTTTGGTGAGGAAAGCATTCTGTAAACTTCTGTATCCTTCAGATGATGATGAGTCGCGTCAATTAGCCTCCTGACACTACTATCGGCGAGGCCTGCCAATCGAATGACGTCGCTCAGAGCTTAGAGAAAAATAAAAGGTAGTGGTATGGCCGTCTTCGACGACTACGCGCCGCCTAAGATGCCAGAAATTTTGAGTGCGACGTCAAGGATAGTCAGGTGCTCGTCAGCCCCGTCAACCAGACGACGATCCATTTCCGAGAAGACCGTCACGATCTTATTCTTCTGAAGATCGGGAATAGCATCGTTGTAGATCATGCGCCGATACAGCTGCACCAGATTAGTATTGAGACTCCACAAGCGACGTTCAAAAATAGAAGATAGAATTACCTGTAGAAGGAGCTGACTGGCACTCCATCCATCTGCAATGATATCCGTAACCACCTTGGAAACAGCATCATAAGATGACCCGACCTTCATCGGCTGCAGAGCCCGGGTCAGATCATCCAAAACACTTTCAGGGACGACACCAGCGATCTCCTCGATGGTCCTGACAGTGATCAATTCCGAGCTTCCATCTGCCATCTCCGTATCTTCATCGTCGTCCTTCTTCTCGACCCTACCGGCCCCGACCAGCTTGGCCGCACTTTGCAAATAGGTGATCGCACGTCGCAAATCACCTTCACTACAACTGATCAGCTTGTCAACCACACCCTCTTCTAATCTCAAGTTTTCCAGCTTGGCGATCTGGACCAGCCGATCTCCCGCCGCCGTATTGTCCAAAGCCTTGAATCTGAACTTGCTGCATCGACTCGCCAGCGGCTCGATGATACGAGTCACATAGTTACAGACTAAGCAGAAACGGGTGATCCGACTGTACTGCTCCATGGTGCGACGAAGAGCGGACTGCGCGTCCTGGGTCATACTGTCTGCTTCATCAAGAATGATGATCTTAAATGGAGGACACGGGTATTTGGCAAGGTATTCCGCACCCATGCCTGTTGAGTGACTGAGTTGGGCACGAGCAAAGTTCTTGATTTTGTCGCGCACGATACCAATACCACGTTCATCGGAAGCGTTCAATTCGAGGATGCGGGAGCGGTAGAGAGTAGGACCAAAGAGCGACTTTGCGAGAGCAAGAATTGTGGAAGTCTTTCCGGTACCGGGAGGGCCATAGAAAAGCATATGGGGGAGCTAGAGATCGCCCGTCAGTATTCCTGGCTCTTAGGCGACGATGCAGATTTCGGAAGTCGTCGTACATTAGAAGCTTGCAATGTGCGTCGGAGAACCTTGGTGGTGTGATCTTGTGCGGCGACATCATCAAGAGTCTTGGGGCGACTATTTCGTGGTCAATGTGACAGGCATTTAAGGGCACATTGGGTGGAGAGCGCCTACTATTTCTCAACCCATGGTTGTTGTCGACCTTGTTCATCCTTTCCATCCGTTGGCTTTTGCTTGGAGGTACCCGAAGCTGCAGCTGCAGCCCGGGCTTTGTTGCTGAAGAAATTGGCAGCCATCTCCAATCGGTGAAGGTTGAGGTGAATACTACTCGACTGGTGGGTGCTGACGCTACTCTGGGATGCCCGGGGAACACGGCGGCGAGAGCCCTGAAAGCGTGTCGGAACGCGTCTCCACGTGATACGCGCTGACCGCCCGCCCACTTTATCATTTGTTATCAACGGATGGGGAGCAGACCAACTTGGGGACTATGATGAAGCTCTCTTAGTTTGGGGCACGGTAGCTTTGCAGGACTGCACAGTACATACTCAGTTGTCTTGAAAGCCGCAGCAACAAAATAGAGGCCTATGCCTAACGCGGTGATGGTCACTAGTGCCCCTGATATTATCGCTACTTTGATCAATGCCTCGTTGGCACTCATCGCTGTTGGATCATGGCTTCAACAAGGTGATGTTGAGGCATGGTCTGAATGCGCCCGTATGCTGAAGAGAAATATCTACGGAAGTGCACTTTGGTTCGGGAAGGGAAGGAACAGGCTGGCGGCAGAATGCAACTGTGGAAGCAGCTGGTCGGTCCTCGTTGAGCATCGCATCAATTGCATGCGCAAAGCTTGAATGCTGATCTAGCGTACATGAATTACCCGCGAAGTAGCTCTGTGACCGATCAGAATTGGCAGACGCAAGGCTCATGAGAGCGTCAAATGAAAATCTCCATATTGGGACAAGTTAAATAACCGTTCCATTGCAGTTTTAAACTGTAATCTCGATAGTATGCGATGAGTAGACCAGCGAAGAATTATCATGGACAGCCATGGCAGCATGTCGAATCAATGTGATTCGATTTATTTGGCTAATAGCATCAGGTCGATTCTAGTGTCTCGTCGAGAAAAGCCACGGAATAAGAAGCCACTGAAACATTCGAGACAAAGATCAGAGATATTGAATGGTCCGAGAAGCAAGAAGTCAGACTCAAAGGAGTCCTGAGCATTCGCTGACTCACTGGGATCTGCCCTGATCTACCGGATCAAGTGGGTTGGCTCGGATTCTTGGTCCAGGCACTATCTTAGTAGTAGTAGACCACTGGCATCTACTCCGTACTAGTTATCTTAGATCGACTGCATCATCGAAACGGGGAATTGAACGCCACTAAAGCGGCGGTTGTGACACGGAAGAGCAAGTCCAGTTAGAGACTCATGCTGCGACTGGGATCAACTGCAGGATGAAATAATCGGGATTCTGTGGTCGAAAAGTCTCCTGTTGGAGGAAGGGCCTGGCCCAAGCTTCCCCCATGGCGCGTTCTTTCGCAGGGCGCGTGGAATGAGAGGCGGTCGCGCTGCTGGTGCTCGTGGCCCTGGCACGCTCGATAACAGTCGCCCTGATCCAATCACCAGGTCGGCGCTTCGCGTCAATGAACAACAAAAGACAATGACTTCGAAATCAGATCGTCTTTTCTTCCAACAAAGAAGCGATAATTCTATCGATCTTGATTCATTGACTCGTTGACTGACTGACTGGAAGTAGGATGTTGCTCTCCATGCTTACAACTTAACTTGTACGATAATCTTGTTGTGGTGGGGGAAAGGAAGGATATCGGAAGTCGATAGTAGTCGGTGGTAACCAACTTGCAGGCGATAAACAATAATAATTAAATCATCATCTGCAGCCGCGCGACCAACAACACATGACGGAGACGGGGCTTCCCCATCTTTCAACCCTCCCACTCCTACTCAAAAGGACATTGTATATATGAATGACCACTACAGGATCATTGCAAAGTGATTATTTTCATCAGGGTAGTCATCGCATGAATTTCAATTCTCTGGTGACTTTTTTTCTTTCTTTTTTCTTTTGTTTTCTCCAAGGAAAAGGCCATCGTCATCTAAGTCAATACAGCTGCAGCGTCAGGCCAACCTCCTTGTGTTGTTCCAGAACCGGTTTAGCGCACCCGACGCGTGACTGAGTGCGGTGGGTGCAGTGGATCACTGGAAAGATCCCCTTCGAACGGTCGAGCGACAGACAGCCCAGAGACTGAGAGAGGGAGAGGAGAGAGAGAGAGGGAGGGAAGCCCATCGCCGCCGCCGCCGCTGCCAACCAGCCAGCCAGCCAGCCAGCCAGTCAACCCTTCCTTGGATTGATCTTGTCTCAACCCTTCTCCCTCTTTCTTTCTCACCAACCCAAAGTGGTCGGGTCAATCTCAAATGACCTCCACAATTTGTGCCATTCTATCAATTCAGTCTTGGGTCTGGTGAGAGACTCTGTCTGTTTCATTCCCTTGCCGCCGTTATCCTCACTGCCCGCCTACTTCCCAAGTTTATTTGGTTTCATTGAACCCGGAGCGGAGCACAAGGGCTCGCCTGTTGTCGTCAACACTTCCAACTCTCACCTCACCTCCCCCCCCCCCACGAACCTTTGAAGCGCCGATTGATCGACCAAATAAACAACCCATATAATAATAGACCTACGAGAATTGCTGTTCCTCTAACTTGACTTCGCATCTCGCTGCGTTTGCGACTCGTCGACCGTGGGGATCTGTCGCATTGACCCTACCTGACTTGATCCCGCTTTCGACCGCCATTTGTACTGTTCCTCGTGAGGATCGGTCACCCCTCCCTCGAAACCATGGGCGACCCCCGGAAGTTTGATCCTCCTGCTACCCGCAGCGCAGCAAGAAGTGGGAAGTCGCCGGAACGTGCTGCCAACGCATTGTCTATCGCATCCCCTCCTGGCTCAAGAACCCCCCCTAGTATGCCAGCAAAGAAGACCCTCTTCTACCCCGAATCGCAAGGGAGACAACAAAAGAGCCGAAACACCTCAGAAGCGATCGATCCCGATGCGCTCGCGAAGGCTTTAAGGGACTACGAGGACGCTGGAAACCCTCGCGAGAGAACACCCGGCACAAGCCCCAGTCGGAAGAGGCAACGAGTATACGGCGACAGGTCAGTAGCACCACACTTCTGGCACCTTCCTACATCAGCTCGGCCATTTCGGTCATATTGTGAAGCAATCCCTTGAGCTCCTTGCTAACGTGCCTACGCCGCCTTATAGATTCATACCCAACCGTGAGGGGCAAGACCTGCAAGCAACCTACAGCCTCCTTCATGAAGACGGCTGTCCCTCGACTCCCTCCAAATCTAAGAAACGCGCTCCTCATTCGGAGCTTCATTTTCAAAAGAGTGAGTTTGCACACAAGTGTGGCGCTGATCCCTTTGGCTAATGATCACTCAGCCGAAGAAGCAAACAGAATGTACTCACGGGTCTTGCGGAGTGAGCTTTTCGGAAACACCGTTCCTCAGGCAGACCTAGACTCATTATCGCCGGATCCGCTGCTGGGGTTTGCGAACGGAATTAACGACAAGACTCGCTCTCATACCCCTCCGTCACATGTCGTATCGAGCCTCCCCCCAGCCAGTATAACGCCGTCCACTCCCCATAAAAATCTTTTCAACTACGCCTCCTCACGCGCTGGATCTGGTCATCCGACGCCATCTAAGACTCCTCGAAGTCAACATGGTCCGAACCTGAACGTTCGGTCAGAGCTCTACAGCCTTTCCCCGATCCGATACGACAGCCAACGGATATTAGAAACACCCCGCAAACAGCCTCGCTACGTTAACAAAGTGCCGTATAAAGTACTTGACGCACCCGATTTACAAGATGACTTCTATCTGAATCTGGTAGACTGGGGAAGCAGTAATGTCCTTGGTGTTGGTCTAGGTAATTCGGTCTATATGTGGAATTCGCAGACTGGAAGGGTTACGAAACTGTGTGAACTGAAAGATGATACTGTCACGAGTGTGAGCTGGATTCAACGGGTAGGTGTCAGATGTTCAGCAAGCCGAAGTCTTCGATACTGACTCAAATTCCGGTTAATTTAGGGTACTCACCTTTCAATTGGGACAGGCAAAGGACTCGTGCAAATCTGGGACGCAGAGCGATGTCGCCGTCTAAGAACGATGATCGGGCACACTAACCGTGTCGGAGCGTTAGCCTGGAACGACCACATTCTGACCTCAGGGTCACGAGATCGCCTGATTTTCCACCGAGATGTTCGTTCGCCAGATCAATTCTTGCGCCGTTTGTCCGGTCACAAGCAAGAGGTGTGTGGTCTCAGGTGGAACACGGAAGATGGCCAATTAGCTTCTGGCGGTAACGACAACAAATTGTTGGTCTGGGACAAGTTGAACGAAACTCCTCTCTATCGCTTCTCCGACCACACGGCCGCAGTCAAAGCAATTGCTTGGTCGCCTCATCAACACCATCTCCTAGCCTCGGGTGGTGGAACGGCGGACCGAACAATCAAGTTCTGGAACACGTCAACAGGATCCTTAATCAAAGAGGTTGACACAGGAAGCCAGGTCTGTAACCTGGCGTGGTCGAAAAACTCGGATGAGATTATCAGCACCCATGGGTATAGTCAAAACCAGATTGTGATCTGGAAATACCCCCGCATGGAGCAAATCGTATCTTTGACTGGGCATACTTTCCGTGTACTTTACCTGGCTATGAGTCCGGATGGTCAAACAGTCGTCACTGGTGCTGGCGACGAGACTTTACGTTTCTGGAAGATCTTCAACAAAAGACCAGGAAGAGAGCACGGTCGTGAAGGCAGTAAGCTGGCTGAATGGGGTACTATTCGGTGACAGCCTCGGCTACTAGTCGCCCTTGAACCTTTGTGCTATGTCACGCTTGACTATTTATTAGCAGTTTCCGATATGCATTAGATTCGGCGTTCCAGGGCATTGGCGTTTATTCGATGCTGGGCATGTCCTTGGACGGTCTGGGGGATGGTCATTTTCTCACGGTTTTCCTATTGGCATTTCTCGCATCTTGTGGATTTTCACGGCATTTACATGGGCGATTGCAAGTTTTCCTCTTCTGCATGCACATCGCGCGCTTGACTGGACCTCATCTGATTCTCACCACATGTACTTTGGCCCATGTCTTTTTTCTTTTCCATTCTACTACCACGGCTTCCCCTTTGTTCTTTATTCCCTTGATTTTCCTTTCTCGCGGCCTTCCTTGGGCCTTGGAGTTCCAGCAAGCGCAGTTCCAGTTTGACCCAAAGATATGAAGTCTCTTTCTCAGCAGCGGCGCTCATGGTGTTTTTCAGGTGAAACCAAGACCGAGGCGTTGCCCCTCTCCCCTACTTCTCCCATTGCTGTCTCATCTCCATCCTAATGGCATGATATACTTTAAATCTCTCTGTCCCCTCTCACTACTTACCCCGTTATCGGCAACCGATGAAGAGCTGGCGATCAAGCCACAAGCCCAACAAAGCATTTATTCATACCGCGCATGATGAGCTAGGAATAGCAGCTCTCTGACGGGGAAGATGTTACGTAAGACAATACAACAACCACGCTTTCCTCAGATGTGATTTACAGGCGACTCAGCGCATAAGCTCAGTCAAATTTGGCATCTTGAAGGAATATTTTTGATTTCTATATTTGGTAATTCCAGCTCACTACCAGCACATCAAAATGCACTTTGGTTTCATTCCATTACCTGTGAGAGTTGTAAATGTTGTATATGTGTGTGTGTGGGTGTGTATGCTATACTTGACGAGCATTAGCTGCGGAAAAGTAGACGCAGAAAGAAGGCCTCCCCGTTAGGGCTATCAGTACTTACAAGATGGGGGCGAAAAAAAATAGGAAACGTCATTCCAAAACGAGACGTGCACGGGGATGAATAAAAAAAGAACAGGCGAAAAAAAAAGAAACAGATCTATAGAACAAGCCGGCCCGGCTCAACCGTCAACAGCGACTTGACGCGGTCCAAGAAAACCTGAGCTCTCTTCTCATCGCCCACGGGGACCGTCAAGCTGAAGACGTTGGCCGCGCCCGCGGCCGGCGCTGCGCCGGTGACCGAGGAAACCGAGGAAACCACCTTCTTGGCGGCGGCCTTGCCACTGCCGGCCAGAATGTCGATGATATCCTCCGTGACGGACTTGGTTTTGGGGATGACGACGGCGTCCTCCTCGGCGTTGAACTCGGGGAAGTACTCGCCGCGGGAGGTGCGGGCGGGAGCGGCGCCGAGGACGAGCTCGTCGAAGAGCTCGTCCGCCGTGGGCTTCTCGCGCACGGAGCGGGGGAGGTCCTCGTTGGCGAGGTCGGTGGCGCGCTCCAGGAAGGTCGACAGCGGCACGGTGATGTGCAGCTTGTCCTGCAGGCGCTTCTGGGCGTGCAGCACGGCGGCCAGGGAGATGGGGACGGCGACGCGGGTGGTGGGAGGTGGACGGAAGACGGGGGCTTCGGCAGGCTTGGGGGTGGGTTCGGCTTCGGCGGGCTTGGGGGCTTCAGCAGCGACAATCTTGATGTTGCTCAGGTCCAGCTGGCCCAGCTTGGCGAAGCGCGCCGCTTGGGTCGCCGGGTACTCGGCGGGGATCTTGCCCAGGTAGGCGAGCACGTCGCCCTTCAGGAGTCGGCCCTTGGGGCCCGTGGCGGGGATCTTGGAGATCTCCGATTCCGGGATCCCCTTCTCGTGCAGCAGGCTGCTGACCGATGGGTAGAGCGGGTAGGCGGGGTTCTGGTACTGCACGGCGGCGGTGGAGTTCAGGCCTGTAGTGTGGATGGATGGGTTTGTTAGCGAGGTGTATGTGTCTGTGTGTGTGCAGCGGAGGGAGGTGAGGGCTCGTGGAGGTTGTGCTTGTGCTTGGATATGAGGGCTGAAGTGAAGGCTGGTTGTGTCTGGTGGAAAAGAGGGCGATGGTGATATTCTTTCTTTTCCCCCCTTCGGAGTCGGCGGAAAACTCACGCTTCGAAGTGTTGATAACCCGGGGTTGGCGACGGGCAAGAGCGGCCGGAAGTCGGCGCAAAGGGAAGCTGGAGGCCATCTCTGTTGTTGTTGTGGTAGGTCGGAATCGAATCGATTCTCAAGTGGTGGAGATAATAAAGTGGTGTTCGAGAAAGTCGCGAGGCACTGCAGCTGGGAAACCCGGGAAACCAAGGATCGCACTTAGGAACCCACCACCACGATGATGATAGAGTTCAAGGAGCTGGGCGAGGTCGTCTAGATGGTCGCGATCTGTATTTAGAAGCTGCAAGACATTCGGGCCGGGGGCAATGGCGCTGCGACAAGGAGGAGTGAATGTCCGGGGATGTTGAGGTTGTTGGGAGTCTCACCGATGGCCCGGACGGGAACATTTTTCTGCCGCGGATAACAACGGGCTTAAACGGAGTTGCGCATTCACCAGCTCAATCGCTGACTTGCTGTGGCTGGTCGAAGGTAAGCTCAATCGCATTTCTCTCGACTCTCCGGAGTTAGATCTGCATGCTAATTGTTATTTCGCTCTTGATTCCAGGCTCCCAACGCGACACTATACCCATCATGTTTGCTACACGACCTTCTGCTTTCCGGGCATTCGCCCAGCAATGTCCCCGGAGTACCTTCTCTTCGAATTTCCAGACCTCAAGTCCAGTATGGCGATTTTTCTCGTACAGTGCTCCGCGAGCAAAGGCTGCCGTTAAGGCTAAGAAGCCCGCTGCACCACAGCCCAAAGCCCAGGAGCCGGCCGAAGATACATTGAGATTCGCGGGCAGACGGCCTGCGGGCTCAGGCCGATTAGCTGCCAAAGTCGCAAAAGAACCCAAGGGAGAACTGATGCTGTTCCAAGCGCCCTCGCACCGCAGCTACGTACTAGGTGCCTACGGAATCACGGCTTTTTGCTTCGCGTACTCGGTGTATAACAGCAATATCACCTTCCGCGACCCGATCGCACCTCTCCCCATGTGGCAGAAGGTAACATTCGGAAGTATTTGTGTCATGATGAGTGTGATGGGCACTGTCTTCATGGCCAAAACGAACAAGTTGATCAGGAGCGTCAAAGCTGTCAACAAGAATGGGGAGGCCTACATTCGGTTCACGGTTCGCAGCTTCATTCCATTCCGCAAACCGTATGAATTCGACGCTCTGCCTCGCCAGGTTGCCTTTGCCCGTCGTTTGGTCATTTCCCCTGATGCCGCTAGTAAGAGAAGCACGATCCAGCAGAGCGCCCAAGTGAGCTTCTTCAGACAACCGCTGAAGAAGATGAGTATGATGTTTTACAAGACATTTCGGGCGATTCGTCAGCTATTCACCGGCGAGGATTTTATCCTCATAGAAGTGGATGGTCAAAAGGGTGAATTCCGCATGGATGCGGCTGGGTACGTCTCGCAGGACTTCTTGTCCGTTGGCAACCCGGTGACTGTGAGACGCTAGACGTGAGTTCTCGACCTGTACGATATTCTTCTCTTGATGTCTCAAATACTCAACCTTTGTTCCTTACTTTGTCACTGCTATACGCTGGGCTTATGTTTTGGGGCTGCTGCATTCTTACTTGGCCCCACCGCCTCCTACTACTACCATGTACATATTGTAGAAACTAGCATTCAAAACTAGCATTAAGCAAAATCTTCCTTCAAGAAAAAGAGATAAGTGTAGTAAGTAGAGGATAGGCGTAGTAACTAGAGTCGATACAATGGACTTGGTGGAAGTAAATATGGCAGCCACGTGACCCTCTCCGCAGCGCGTCTTCCGCCCCCCCAATCAATCAACCGTCCGTGACGCGACTTCGAGATAACCAAAGTAGTGAATGCTGCGCGAGCCCCTCCACACTTGCTCCGTGCAGCCCGGGCTAATCCAGCCTTCTCCCCATTCCGTGGTGGGCGCAGCTCCTCCATTTCCTCTGCATCCGATATTTGCATTTCTGAATCCGTCCTCTCGCGCGGTCGCAGCAACGCGCGACCCCTCTATCGCAAAATGGGGAAGCTCATCCGACTCGAGCTTTTTAGTATGCAGAACCTCATTTGATTGACACCCCATACCACCCACTGACCTCCACATCAGACTTCAAATCCTATAAGGGTCACCACACCCTCCTCTTCGGCGATGCGTACTTCACATCCATCATCGGGCCCAACGGGTCCGGCAAATCGAACTCGTGCGTTTTCCCACCCACCTCGGAATGAATGCCTCCGCGGAACACGCATCGCGAAGGGAAAGTTTATGCTGACAATCAATCTCAGGATGGATGCGATCTCGTTCGTTCTAGGTATCAAATCATCTCATCTGCGATCTACGAACCTCCGCGACCTAGTCTACCGCGGTCGTGTCCTGCGGACATCCAAGGTGGATGCGAACGGCAATGCCATCGACGGGGCGGCGGATGGGGAGGAACAGCCCGAAGACGAGATCGACGGCGAACAGTCCCAGGACCCGACCGGATCGAATGACCCCCGGACCGCATGGGTCATGGCGGTGTACGAGGACGATGCGGGCGAGGAACAGCAATGGCGGCGGTCGATCACCAGCGGGGGTGTCAGCGAGTACCGCATCAACAACCGCGCGGTCACCGCGCAGCAGTACAACGAGGCGCTCGAGGCCGAGAACATCCTGATTAAAGCGCGCAACTTCCTCGTCTTCCAGGGTGACGTCGAGGCGATCGCATCGCAGTCCCCCAAGGACCTGACGCGGTTGATCGAGCAGATCTCGGGCAGTTTGGAGTACAAGGCTGAGTATGAACGGTTGAAAGCGGAGGCTGAGGAGGCTGCGGAATCACAGACCGTGCAGCTGAACCGCCGCCGCGGGATCAACTCGGAGATCAAACAGTACCAGGAACAGAAGCGGGAAGCAGAGAACTACGCCAGAAAGGCCGAGGAACGCGATCAAGCGATCATCACGCACATTCTGTGGAAGCTCTTCCATTTCCAGCGCCTGATCGACGCATCCAGTGCGGATATCTTGAAGTACCAGGATGAGCTGAAGGAGTTCCGCCGCGGTGTTGAGAAGTACGAGAAGAATGTCGAGGACGCGAAGAAGAGCCACGCCATGGTCGGTCGGGATGTCGCCAAGGCGGAGAGGAACATTGTCAAGAAAGAGAAGGACATTGAAGAGGCTGCCAACGCCCTCGTCCCCGTTGATGAGAAGGTCGATATCACCAGGAAGAAGGTCGAACGCTTTGCTTCTCGTATCGCAGAAATTACCCGCGAAAAAGATACTCAATCGGCGAATGTGAAACAGCTGGAGAAGGATCTCAAGGTTGTCGAGAAGGCGCGGGCCCAGTGGGAGGCAGAATGGCAGAAGACGATGAGCAAGCAGGGCGGCCAGCTGAGTGAGGCTGACTTGCACGAGTACGAAAAGCTCAAGGAAGAGGTCAGCAAGAGATCGTCTGCTGAGCAACTGAACCTCGACAACCTGCGCCGTCAGCGGAAGACCGAAGCCGAAGCCCTGAACAGCCTCAAGAGCAAATTCGAAGGGGCCGATTGGCAATTCAAGACCTTGGAATCTGAGACGCAGACCTTGGCCCAACGCAAAACTGCCCTCAACGACACAGTCAAGACAACTTCCAAGGAGATTGACCGCAAGAAGAAGGAACTCAATGCTGTGTCTTCTGAGCGCCTGCGTGTATCACGGATGCGAACGGAATTGGAAGAAAAGTTGCAGGTCGTCCTGAAGAAACTGCTGGACGCAGATGATGGGAGGAAGCAGTCTGAGAGAGAGATCAGAGCCAAGGAACTGATTTCGACCCTCAAGCGCATTTTTCCGGGAGTCAAGGGCCGCGTCAGTGACCTTTGCAAGCCCAAGCAGAAGAAGTACTCCGAGGCAGTTAGCACTGTCCTGGGTCGGCACTTTGACGCGATTGTTGTTGACAATGAGAAGACAGCTAAGGAGTGTATTCAGCACCTCCGCGACCAAAGAGCCGGCCAGGCTACCTTTATCCCACTCGAGACGATCCAGGTCAAGGCCTTTAACTCGAACCTAAAGGGCCTCCACCGCGGAATGCGTCCGGCTATCGAGACCGTCGACTATGATGACTCGGTTGCCAGAGCTATTAGCTACGCATGCGGGAATGCAATCGTGTGCGATGATCTAGCGACCGCCAAATATCTTTGCTATGAGAGAAACGTGGATGCCAAGGCCGTCACGCTCGATGGCACTGTAATTCACAAGGGCGGTTTGATGACCGGTGGTAAAGGGCCTCAGCAGCACTCCAAGCGCTGGGAGGACTCTGAGGTGGAGAATCTGTACAAGCTCAAAGACAAGCTGTTGGCCGATCTTGCCAACCTACCCAAGGGCCATCGCCGCGGCACCGAAGAGGAGACGCTACAAGGTGACTTGGTTGGCCTGGAGCAACGTCTTGCCTACGCTCGGGACGAGCTCAAAGCACTCGAGAGAAACCTCGAGAGCAAACACAGCGAACTAGAATTCGTCAGAAGTCAGCTCGAAGAAATGCGACCGAAGCTGTCTGAGCGCGAGGATTCACTACAGGAACTCGATGAGACTATTGCAGCATCTCAACAGAAGGTCAGCAGCGTAGAGGATGAAGTGTACAAAAAGTTCTGCAAACGTTTGGGCTATGCCAACATCCGCGAGTACGAAGTTCAGCAGGGATCATTACAGGAGGAGGCAGCTCAAAAGAAGCTCGAATTCACGACGCAGAAGAGCAGGATTGAGAACCAGCTAAGCTTTGAGCGGCAGCGACTGCAGGCTACGATCGACCGCGTTGCTAGCCTTCAAGCACAGCACCAACGTGACGAGGAGTTAATCCAGGAGCTTCAGGCCGAACAGGAGCGCATCAGAAACCAAATGGATGAGTACAATGCTGAACTTGACGTTCTTCGAGAACGGCTCGAGGAGCAGAAGGAGGCATATGCTCAGTCGGCGGAGAACCTGACACATCACCGGAGGGAGCTTCAGAAGCACACCAGAGAAGTTGAGGGCACTTTGAAGAATGTCAATGCCCTTGAGGCAGAGATACAACGCAATTCGTCCAGTCGTTACGCTCTTCTCCGGCGTTGTAAGCTGGAAGATATCGATATCCCGCTGACAGACGACTCCAACCCCCTGGATCAGCTTCCCATTGACGATTTGATGCAAGCAGCGGATCCAGACGCCATGGACGTGGATGAAGATGCCAACGGGGTTGGAGACGCCTTTACCGTTCAGGACTATGGCATCGAGGTTGACTTCGACTCTCTTGGAGACACCCTCAAAGAGGTAGGTTACTCGGCGTCAGATCTATTAGACTTTTCACTAATTCGATTAAAGGAGGATGACGAGAAGCTCGAAGAAGAACTGCTCGAGAAGGTCCGGTCTCTCAACAGCGAGTTGGACAAGATGGCACCTAATACACGCGCTATGGAGCGGTTAGAGAGCGTGGAGAACAAGCTTCGAGCCACGGAGAAGGACTTTGAAGATGCTCGGAAGCGGGCTCGGAAGGCGAAGGACGAGTTTGAAGATGTGATGCGCCAGCGGTCAGATCTCTTCAACAAAGCCTTCTCTCACATCTCCGAGCAAATCGGTCCGATTTATCGCGAATTGACGAAGAGCGCAAACTATCCACTGGGCGGCCAAGCGTAAGCCTGATTGGAGCACCTTCCATTCGACCCTGTGCTAACAGAATGGCAGTTACCTGGATATCGAGGACTCGGACGAGCCCTACCTCGACGGTATCAAGTACCACGCCATGCCTCCGCTGAAGCGTTTCCGGGACATGGAACATCTGTCCGGTGGAGAGAAGACTATGGCCGCTCTGGCTCTGTTATTTGCGATCCACTCCTACCAACCGTCACCCTTCTTCGTGCTGGACGAAGTCGATGCCGCCCTCGACAACACCAACGTTGCTCGTATTGCCAACTATATCCACGACCACGCTGCTCCGGGCATGCAGTTTATCGTCATCAGTCTGAAGAACGGACTGTTCCAGAACAGTGAAGCCCTGGTTGGAATCTACCGAGATCAGGTGGAAAACAGCAGTAAATCTTTGACTCTTGATGTGAGAACCCTTCTTTTTCCCGGATTCCATGGTTGATGGGACACTAATTGCTTCCGTTCGTGCAGCTCCGTAAATACAACTAAACGATGATTCGGAAAGACTGGGTGGAGTGGACTGGGCTACTTGACTCTGGTGTGATGTGTAGAATATATCATTCTCTGGTCTGGTCTTGTTGTTTCTTTCTTTGATGAGCAAAATGGTTTTAGCTATCGTGCAACGGATTAATGGGACTTTTCTTTCTGCTTTTCCTGATTTCCACCCCGGTTCGTCTTCTAGGCCAGACACTTTTCGACCTTACTCCGATCACGGAGAGAAGTCCGGATCTTACGACACGACACACAGCCAGTTTCGACAGCAGAGCTCTAGCCTCTCGCAAGTGAAGTGAACCCCCAACCCCCAAAGATCGTCCCTCCCACCCCCGCCATCCCCGCAGACCCTTTCATCTCCAGCTCTCTTTAATCCCTGACCCCCGGAAGAATTCCGGCCTCAACTCCGCCAATAAACCCCTAATGATCCTTATGAAGTTACATCGCACTTGCGTTCATTGCAGGCGAGTCAATGGCCTTCTCTTGCCCGTTCCATAGCCGCGGAGCTGCACAGGATGCAATGGTATATATACCCCCGGACCATAGGACGCAAATGTTCCACCATGAGTACATGTCGGGGACCACTACACTGGCAGCTTTATTTACGTCTATATACATAAACGACCTATACCCCAGATCCCTCTTGATCTACCCCAAGACTATACGAAATCAAAAACAGCAACAATGATCCTCCTCCACCACTACCATCGCCAGCTACTCACCGCAGCCCTAGCGGCGCTGAGCACTACCGTCACCGCAGCTCCAGCCGTCACATCACCTAACAACTCCTCCTCTTCTTCTTCTGTCATCGTCGTGAGCCAATCCGTTCCCGAATCCGCTGGCTTGCCCGTCTTGCATCCGTTTGTGTCGTTCTCGATTGAGTTTGTCTTTTTTCCGGATTATGCGGGTATGATTTTCCCTCCTCTTGCCCTTTCTTTTTGTGGGATTGGTGTAGTATGATGGGGGGGGGGGGGAAGATGGGATATGCCCTTTTTTTGTGTTTCTGGGGTGGGGATGGTTTGGGTGGTGTGTGCAACAAAGAATTCACGGCTAAGACCAGATGATCCAAGGAAATCGATCTCATCCGAACACCTTCTCAAATAACTTGTTGGATAATCTGGCCGAGTTGGAGGGGGTGAAGCCTTTTATTCGGGTGGGAGGGATTACGCAGTAAGTCTTTGCCTCTGCATCTGCTTGGATATCTCTTGTTCACACCCAGAAAAGAGACTTCGCCCTCTACGACCCGACCCTCCCCACCGCGACGAACGGCACCTATGTCCCCAGCATCAGCACGGACTATCCCCTGCTCCTGACGATCGGGCCCTCGTACTTCGAATCCTACTCGACCTGGCCGGGAGCCCGGTTCATCCACGGCTTCAACCTGGGCCGGAACACCTCGGCGCAGTTCGCACAGCTGCTGGAGACGGTGCCGCTGGTGTGCGAGGCGCTGGCCGGGGGCAAGCTGGCCTACTGGGAGCTGGGCAACGAGCCCGATCTCTACAAGACCTCGGCGCAGGGGGCGGTGCGGCCCCCCACCTGGACGGAGCGGGACTACGTGAATGAGTGGGTGAATAAGACGACGGCCATCCAGCAGAAGATGCGGGCGTCGTGCGCCGGCGGGGAGGAATTCGCTAACGCCAAGTATATCGCGCCGTCGTTTGCGGGGGTCTCCAATAGTTTGAACCCCGTGGTGACGTGGGAGAATGGGTTTGACAGGAAGGGGAATATCGCGCTAAATTCGGAGCATAAGTGCGTCTCTCTCTCTCTCTCTCTCTCTCTCTCTCTTTTGGTTTGGTTTTGCTGTTCGCTCAGAGTGTGTGTGGGGAGCCTGCCGGTGTACTGACAGACAGTTTGGCATAGTTACATTGGCGGCGCCACGCAACCGGGCGTTACACTGCAGAAGACACTAATGAACCATACGATGACGGTCCAGAGCGTCGCGCAGCATGTCAATGTCTCGACCATCCTGCTTGAAAAAAACCTGACCACGCATATCCCGTATATCTTGGGGGAGACCAATTCGTTGTACAACGAAGGCGCGTCGGGGCTCTCCAATTCATTCGGCGCGGCGCTCTGGGGTGTCGACTTCAACCTCTACTGCGCGTCGCAGAACATCCGACGAACCCACATGCACCAGGGACGCGACTTTCGGTACGCCTCCTGGCAGCCGGTCAACACGAACAGAACCACCATTGGCACCAAGGCGCCCTACTACGGCAACGTCATGGTGGCGGCTATGCTCCACGGCGGCGAGGGCGGCGAGAAGGACGATGTCCAGATCGCCAACCTTCCGCTGAAGCGGGACACCGAGGCCGCATATGCCGCGTACGTGAGCGGTGGCTTGGCCCGGATTGCTGTCATCAACCTGGTGGAGTTCAATTACACCGGGTCGACAACGACGGGCAGCAGCCAACGACCCAACGCGTCTTATGTTTTTCAAGTGCCCTCAGCTGCTGCTGGAATTACTGTCTCAGTGCAGCGGCTGATAGCTAACGGTAGTGACGCTATCACGGGGATCACCTGGGATGGATTGTCGTACAATTATGAACTGAACAATGGGAAGCCTGTGCGTTTGGCAAACATCACGGCGGGGGAGACAGTTTCGGTTAGCAGAGACGGAACAGTGAGCATCGAGGTTCCTTATTCGAGCGCTGCTCTCTTGACGTGGTAGGAGTCAGACTTTCGGATAGTGAAGGCAGGATGGATGGCTTTCCAAGAGGGGGTTGCTCTTCAGATTGTCGAGCATGGCAAAGCAGGCTGCCGTGTTTGCAGCAGCCTTATAGCAAGCACTGGAAAGGTGCGCATCGTTGCAGAGAATTGAATACTGGGCTCTCAACAGGGGCTCGCGCGTCTCACGATGCTAAGCCACGTCTTGTCGAGCTGGAGCTGTCGATCCATGTCCACGAAGTTACCCTGTATTCCTCGTAACTTACCTCAGGATGCACCACATCCACCTGTTTTCCTGACTTCGTGGCCCACTCCCGTAAAGCATTCAATCTGATGTACGGAGTGACGGACTCCGTTCTGCCAGCCGATCAGGAGAGGCAAGCACGTCTACCATCGTGATCATCGACCTTCGCGTTGAATGAGGCCGAGCTTTGACGTCAAAAGCCTGCCCATCATGTTTCAGAGCCATGGAGAAGGCAATGGGGTGGAGTTCCTGGTCGATCCATGACCAGACCGAAGTTTCGGAGCATTTGGCCCCAATCCCAGTAAGGCAGAACTCAATAGTCAATTCCGGATGAGCTAAACATAACATGATTCCTGTCAGTGGTGAGTCGTCGCTGAAAGCCCAGCCACAGCGGGACGTGAGCTTGTGTGTGGAGTCAATAATCAGTTTTATCCCGTATCCTCCGTTGCGTGGAAAGGGGAGTCGACAGATCAAATGATCGGTGTACAGAAAACTCTAAGTCCGGATTAGTGGTGCGATATGTAAACTCTCGGGGCCACAGACCTGGCTATGGCATTGCTGGATAGACTTCGGAGGACGGATGGATGCCTTACGCGGTGGACCAGAACACACACACACAGCTCGATTGATCACTTTTTTCTTCCTGCAGCGGATCAGCTACCGGTAGAGAGTCCCCATCACGAACCGAAAGACAGGTCACTTCTGCATAACTTTGATCGCTTATGGATCGGCTTGGCAAGTCATTCCAGCGCCATGGTAGGAATGATCATGACACATGGCACTGTCATTATTTTCGAAGAGATGTGGTCTTTTTTGGCTTGGCCCGTGTGAAGCAGTGAGTGCTCAGATCCCGAATTCTGCAAGCCACTATGTCGAAATTCCTGGAAGAATACACTCCCGCATAATTCTGTACGGACGGGGATGTTTTGCTGGCTGCAGGTCTCCCAGAAGGGCAATCGCGTTCCATGACCTTGACGAGAAAGAAAGTGTGATGAGATAGAATTGACAGATGCTCCTGAAGGAGAGAGTGGCGAGTTGTTTGCTTGGAAATGAAGTCGACGAAGAAGGGTTGGATTCATTGCCAACTTCCCCGCACCCGAGTCAAGACGGCCGTTACTTGCTTACTTACAGTAGTACTGGAGTACTCCGTAGTTAACTTATCTTCCCTGTTGCATCATTCATTGACTTTTCCCGATTGAGTTACTGCAACAGTAGGTTAGCAGGTTAGTATGCAAGTCGATCGGCAATCAGCTTTCCAAGGGAGCTCTATGTTTGCTACCTCCCTTGACCGTTCTGACTGCAGGATCGGTGAAAATGCCTTGGGCCAATCGTCATAGTCGGATGCCAGATCCGCGATTGCCGTTGCATCGATTGTTCGCCAGAAACAATGCAATTGAAGGCAACTGGATGCTATTCAATTCGTGGCCCTGGAGTTTCCTCTTTGGTCTGTTCGAAGAGCACTCTGAAGAGTGGTCTCGAGGGTAAGATCTGGATCGACCGACATACAAGCTCGAGATCGCACAAGCCTATCGGGAAACTGAGGTCGGTTCCGTGCGCCACTAAGGGACACTGCGTTACAGTTTGAAACCTTGTTGTTGAGCCATCCATGAAAGCGACTGGGAAAAAAAAGTATCAGTGCGATCAGCGGTCAGGCTACGAGCTCGCTCTGACACCCAGGTACAGTGGGTTACGCCCAACCTCCGCAATAAGCGCGCTAGCTCCTAGGGCAGAGATTAAATCGAAAACATCAGCGAAGTTAATCCAGAGTGACCTGAAGCATGGAATTATTCCCACTGGTGGAAAGCCGAAGTCAGAGTCGGTCAACTGTCACTCTAGCGATACTATTCCTGTACGGAGATAGTAAGTGACTTGCCGTAGCACCAACATGCCACAAGGATGGCAGCAATTGACAGCAGCAGCCTATCATCAAGTTCCGATTATGGGTTCCGAGTACTTTCCGAAGCCATGTGATCTTCGCTGCTAGAAATAGCGAATTAGCTGCTGATTCTTGCAGGAAGTTTGGTTTTGGACATCAGTTGCGTACGCCATTGGTGTCGCAGATAATCAGAAAAATAGCCAAATCAGATGATAATTGGACGAGACGCTTGTCTCTCTCAAATTGTGAACATTGGAGCCAAGCGTACTCGCCGATCGCAGTTTGAGATGAAGTACCAGTAGATGTACTCGTAACATACGCCTCGGGTGAAAACCGGGACTAGGTAGAGATAATGGCTCCGTATCTCGTCATCCTGTTCTGGACCTTCAGGGCCGTTTGCCTGTGCGACTGTACTCATATCGGAGGTCCTTGCGGTTTTGCGGCCAGGCATGCTCGCATTCTTCCCAAAGCTGCGAATCCACCGCCAGAATGCCCCCGAGGTAGACCTCGCTGTGCCATGCGCCGTTGGCGCGACCTCGCAAAATATTGATAGTGTGCTTCTGCATGATGCAGTCGGACGAATACATCTATTTGACATCACCAGATTGAGTCTTAGTTTGGGCGCCGGGAGGAGCTGAGGCAGCCATATGCAATCTTGGATGACACAAAACCGGAAATTTGGAGGCAAATAAAGAAGGTAAATCCATCAGGCACCATACTCGTACCGGGGTTAGGCTATAGTATGCGGAGCATGACAAAGTCTTGTGTGCAATAGTGCCTGGCCTCTGCCTGTGGGTATTTGTTATCCTTGCATTAGTTTTGCACGTCAGAACCGCCACCGGGCTGGGTTAAACCCCACTGACAGGGTCAAGTGTAATCCAATGTCGACACAGGTACTTTTGTTCGGGCCTCGTATTGCTCTCGATCGTCGACCCCGATGGGAAGTTTCAGTCGGCGCCTTCTCTGCGATACATGGTGGCAGCGCGCCTATATAACCTGTTGCTCAAGACCTGGAGAATTGAGCTTAAGATACATCTCAATTTACTACCCTTGGAGCTTCTGTTCACGAAGAAATACCTGTATCTGCTGGCGCAATATCACAGTTTCCAAGTTATCCGAGTGGGCCGCTTTCCATTTATACACAAAGACAACCGGCATCATTGGACGCAGTGACCCTTGTATCTTGAAGGTATGACAAGTCCAAACTGTGAAGTGGTTGCAACAAATCGGCTGATGGAAGCTAAAGGGTCGGACCGTGAGCATCTGCTGTCGTCCCACGATATGACTGCTCAGTCGAGCCACACGGTAAGGGATTCCCCCCCAAACCGCCGGAGAAACGATGTGTCATCTGACTTATGACATGATTTGCATAGGACATGCAACGACTGGCTTCTGCCTTGCGCTGTTCCCATTATGCGGTGCTGTATATTGACCATAGTGGACAACTCCGCTCAGAAGGGTCCCCTTCCATTGCAGGGGGAGAGAGAGAGATATTCACAGAGGAGGTGCAGGGGAGATTCCTGAGGTCTGTGGCCTCAGCATGGCAGCTGAATACGAGTAAGTCAGAGGTCCGTCTGTCGGAGAAGGAACGCATCAGTAATGAAGAGGTGTGTTCCGAGCAGACAATTCTTTAGGTCACATGTCTGGAGATGAAGCGGCGGCGACTTACTCTTCCTCTTCCTCTTCCTCTTCCTCTTCCTGGCCCCATCATCTAACCACAACAAGACCGGCCGGACTCATACCCTGTGACTTGGTGTCCTTGCGTTTCAAGCGTCCCCGAAGGAGTTCAAGACAGACCGATCCAGCTTCAGCTCTAGGTTCGACGTCGGAAAATGAGCAGAGCTCAGAAACAAGAGCAACAATCCTTCGACTGGGGGACACTGAAACCCTTCGGCACTACTACGAAAGGGCTTTTGACAAATTCCAACAGCTGAACTGCAGGGTGATTGCCAAAGCATTCATCAAACTAGTAGAGCCCCGCAAGCAGGTCAATCATCCGTATAATGGCCGACGAACGTCGGCTTCTGCTTCACAGAGGATGGACCCTGAGCTAACCAAGCCCAACTGGTGGCCGGCTGGGGTGACACATAAAGAGCCCGACCACCTGTTCAAGCCTGGTGAGATCAGACTTTATTGTTAATATAGTTGATGCGATGCTAACACCCTTCGGCTCTTAGAGCGGATCAAGTTGCTTGTGCATATCCTGTGTAATCTGAAAGACAGTAAGGGAGTGACAGCCGAAAAACTCCAGGAGGCAGGCCAGGATGTGAAACGTCAGATTCAGCCCACGAGGCGGCAAGATGTCTTGGACGAGATCTTCTATGTTCGGAAAATGGAAGAATTATACTTGGACGGAAAGATCAGTACGTTACAGCCGAGATTACACGCTCGATTCGAACCAGGGGCTAACAATATCCTACAGGTGGTGACACAACAGTGCGCGTCTTTCATGCTCACCTTGCTGATCAATGCCATGTCCCTGAGTTACAGGAGTCGACAAACGACTCTTGCTCTGCTGTTGAAACTATCCGCAAGTCTATCAATTCCCACGCGACACGATTCTCTCCAGATACAGAGAAGATAGCAGAGGCTGCGGAGCGGAGCCTAGACAGTGATCATCCCCAGAGATTGTTCCAGTCAAGTGACAGAAGCCCATCGTTATCAGAGAAGGGCTCGGCAAGCCCAAGTGCTTGCTTCTCTCTCTCTCCGGCGTCATCTTCTACAGTCAGCCGTGCAGTTTCTCTGGACAACGGTTTGTCAAAAGAACCAGCTGACATCGGTGGCACCTCAAAGTCAAATAGAGATCCTGGTGCGTTTCGAGACATGCAATCTACTGTGTCTCAAAGCTTGCCAGAATATTTCGCGCAGCAAGTGGCACATCCGCCCGGTGGGCAGAGTGCCACTTCGAGCTACTGGGCCACCCTTCCATACAATGGTTACTGATCACTGTCATTGGAACGGGCGGGAGCTTTCCTTGTGAGTGCTGCATGTATCACAAGCTGGCTCTCATAATAAAGTCTGTGCCTTCCGGCTACCTTGCTGCTTTCTTCCTGACACTCTTTTGTTTGCTGTATCTCTGCGGGGACCATCATTGATCTAGGTGAGTTTTTATCTGCAAGGTTGTATATACATACATGTCAGGGTTTCAAGAACTATGTAATGATACGACCAGGACAACAGCTCTGAGTCCTTCAAACCATAATATAGTCATGCCCGCGTATCGTAGAGCTTAGTCCGACAGATTGACCCTTGCCTGATTTACATCTGAGACACTGTTCAATCGACGAGGTGTTGATTGACTAGATAGCCTGAGGCAGGAAGGATTCCGGGGGTTGAGAAGCCATGTGGGGACAGGCACTTTGGCTATTGGTTTGGAGCGGGCCGTTGGACTCCACTGCATCCGATCATCATCCATGAATTCCATCGATGCGGTGAACAGCCTGAGGCTGCAACCCAAACAGGCTCGCCCGGGCCAACCAGCTACGTCAACGCGTGCACACCCAGATTCTCATCCTTCTCACTTGCTGTTAACTCCCCCCATTTTCTTTCTCTTCTTCCTCCTCAAGACCCTTGGATCAACATCTGCCGCTACGGTCATGCGCCTTCAGTACTGAAGCACACTGGCTGGACTCCTCATCCAAATTCTCCTCCGCATTCACTTATTGGATCGTTACCAACCTTGGTACGACCTTACCTTATCAGTTTCCCCGATCCTAGGTGCACATCATCTGCCGCCCCCTATCAGTATGTCAATTGCTCGTGCATTTGTCCACCATGCCCCAATTCAATAAAAACCCTTTACCCCAAACTTTCACTCCAATCTTCAGTTTTCTACCATCACTTGCACCTTTGCGAGTTGCTCGGAAGATTTGGGATCGCAGCCAGTCAAGATGGGAATGCTAACTATAGGTCGTTTTCTCAGCCGGCCTTATCCACACAACCGTGACGGCCCTACGATTTTCTCCTTCGAACAGAGACTCATGATGGAGGAAGGCAGTGGATCCTCCGAACTCAGAAAGACAGAGTCGCTAGTCAGCGGCGACTCTCCTGCCCTTCAGGCCGCGATGGCTGAAGAGCTGTCCGACGCGGACGAAGCTCCAGGAACCCCCGATACCTTCTACTCACCGCCAGCTTCACCTGGTCGACTTTCGCGCAACCCCTCCTTCTCCTATCATGATGACTGGGAGACGTTTCCGGCCCTGGACCAGCTGAGCGTCTTCGATCTGCTGGACAATTTCTCTCTATCCCAGAGGCTGGAGAAGCTGCAGCAAGCTTTGAATGCACAGAAGGCAAAGGTGCAGAAACAACGCGAGAAACTCAAGTCGTCCTCTTTGAATGCTAAAGAACGTGTCGTGGGAGAATGGAAAAGAAGGGTTCCGACGGCCGATGAGCGGCTTGACAAGTATCGTCGGCGCATGAAGACTGGCGTGGAGAGACTGGGCAAGCAATGGAACGCAACCGCAACTGTGACTCTGCGCGAAAAGATCTCCTTCATAGCCGGTGTCCTCAATATCTTCATCAGTGGCTATCTTCTTGGAGGATGGCCGGAGTGGTTCTACATCTGGTTCAGCGCACAGTTGGCGTATTTCATGCCCATTCGATACTATGGGTACCATAAGCGAGGCTACCACTACTTCCTCGCCGATTTGTGCTACTTTGTCAATCTGCTCTGCATGCTGAGCATCTGGGTCTTTCCCGGCTCGAAGCGACTGTTCATCAGCACCTTCTGTCTGACGTTTGGCAACAATGCGGTGGCTATTGCCATGTGGCGGAACTCTATGGTATTCCACAGTATGGACAAGGTAGTCAGGTAAGCGCGCTCTTAGAATCCCGTGTCCATCAGAACATCTGCTTAGCTGAACTCATAGTCTGTTCATCCATATAATGCCACCGGTGACTCTGCATTGTCTGGTCCATTTGACATCTGCCGCCACTTTGAAAGCAAGGTTCCCGGCCATTTATGCTATTAAGTTTAGCGAACCCGGGTCTCCCGACCATTTCACACTCCTCGAAATGATGGGGTGGGCAACTGTGCCATACATGATCTGGCAGGCGGCCTATCACTGCTTTATCACAGTCCGACGCGCGGAGAAGATTGCTGCCGGGCGCCCGACCAGCTTCACCTGGCTCCGCAAGTCCTACGCAAAGACCTGGTTGGGCAAATTCGTCTTGAGCCTCCCTGAATCCCTGCAAGCCCCGGCTTTCATGCTGATTCAATATTTCTACGCGATTCTAACGATGATCCCGTGCCCTCTTTGGTTTTGGTCTCGGTGGGCCAGTGGAGCTTTCCTTACCGCCCTCTTCATTCTTAGTGTGCACAACGGTGCCACATATTACATTGACATCTTTGGCAAGCGCTTTCAGAAAGAGCTGGAGGAACTCAAGAAAGATGTGGCGCGGTGGCATTCGTCTCCCGAGGGAGCCATCAGCCCAATGCTGCTACCGTCTGACCAGGGCGCATCTTCTGCCGACAAGGCCCACGCTGAGTCGACTACCGCCGGAAGCGCTGAGCCCAACAAGGCTAGCATTGATGCAATCCCTCTTCTGGATGCCCCTGCGGCTTCTACTGGTGTTGAGAGCGCTGCAGTTCCCAGCAACGACTCCACCGTGCGGGAAAGATCGTAATTCTTCTATCTATGCGAAGGGTTTACTATTTACTCTCTATGGTCTTAGTGGTTTTACTTGCACATTCTCTGGGCCCGCGATTGCATTTTGAATGGCTCCAATACGATACCCAACTCGATAGTCGTTCCTTCCCTTTCTACACTTGGAGCAATGCTGGATTAGCCTGATTTTAGTCGAGTGTGTAGTTAGTTCTGCGTTTTGATGTAGCCATTAGATAGAGCGGAAGTTGTGCTTATTATGACTGAATGAATTTTTCTTTTGAAACCAATGACATATTTATTATCCCTCTAAGTCTGCATGAGTGCCCGGGCTCTGACTCACCAATGGAGGATACGTTCTCCGAAATACTCGCAGGAAGGCGGACTCGCTCGGGATTTAGGAAGAAGCGGACGGGACTGCGAGGCGGAGCTCCCGATTCGGCGGCGACAAAATCCATTTTATCCCCGAAGACCGGAGAGGTCACGTGAAGTAGCCACCTTCTGCTCCAGACCTTCGCCGACGACACCACGACGACAAACTTCCCTCCCCGAATTCCAAACTATTATCGCCTCCAATTATACCTGTGTGTTTCGCTGGGATTACAGACTACTTTCCGATCTCGCATTGCTGTGCATATCTGTTGCCCTCGCTCGTTGCCCCGAGCTTTTTCAATTAGATCTTCGCCATGTCCGTCACACTGAGGTCAGCTAGCCTTATGCGCGGCAGTGGTGCGCTGCGCACAAACCTGGTCGGTATGTTATCCCGCTTTTATCGCTGGGCGGATCAATTCAGTAGCACCGAATAATTTGCTAGCGACCAATGTGACGGCTAATTCAGATGTGATGCGTCTCTAGTCCGACCGCGTTTGACCGGAGCGTTGGCTGCGAACACCGCCGCAAACCTCCGCCTCAACGGCAGAGGACTGCCATCCCACATCTCGGCCCTTGCGATCCTCGTCCCCCACCAGCGCGGCTATGCCACCGAGTCATCCTCTTCCACATCCTCTTCCTCTGACCCTCTCCCTCCCCCCGGCTTCAATGCCGAACAAGCCAAGAAGCCGCTCGCTGCGGAGCAGCAGCAGCAGCCCGCCAAACAGGTGGTTCCTGCGTCCGAACAGTCCGTCAAGGCCCCCGCTAAGACATCCGGCACGGAAATCTCGAATGAATTGACGACGGCCAAGAGCACGGATGCCGACAAGAAGACCGATGAGAAGAAGGAGACGAAGAAGTTGACGCTCGGCCAGAAGATCAAGAAGGAAGCCCAGCACTACTGGGACGGTACGAAGCTTTTGGCCACTGAGGTCAAGATCAGTTCTCGCCTTGCGCTGAAGATGGCTGCGGGATACGAACTCAGCCGGAGAGAGCATCGCCAGGTGAGTACTGCAGCAAGATTCCGCGGCCAGTGCGGTCAGGGAGACACGCCTTTGCTGATCCAGCCTCTCAATGAAAATAGCTTCGCAGAACGGTGTCCGATCTGGGACGTCTGGTTCCATTCTCCATGTTCGTCATCATCCCCTTCGCCGAACTGCTGCTTCCGGTCGCCCTGAAGCTCTTCCCCAACATGCTGCCCAGCACCTACGAGGGCCAGAAGGGCCGCGAGAAGAAGGCGTTGAAGCTCAGCTCCACCCGGAAGGAGGTCTCGGGCTTCCTGAAGGACACGCTGCGGGAATCGGGTCTCCCCGTGACGGCGGCGACGGTGAAGAACGAAGAGTTCACCGAGTTCTTCAAGAAGATCCGGACCACGGGCGAGTCGCCGACGCCGGAGGACGTGATCAAGGTGTGCAAGATCTTCAAGGACGACCTGACGCTGGACAACCTGTCGCGGCCGCAGCTGGTGGGCATCTGCAAGTACATGAACCTCAACTCGTTCGGCACGGACGCGATGCTCCGGTACACGATCCGCCACCGCATGCGCCAGATCAAGCGCGACGACCGGGCCATCTTCTACGAGGGCGTGGAGTCGCTGTCCGTGCCTGAGCTGCAGATGGCGTGCGCCTCCCGCGGCATCCGCACGCACGGGGTCTCCCCGGCCCGCCTGCGCGAGGACCTCTCCGTCTGGCTGGACCTGCGTCTGAAGCAGGGGGTCCCCTCCACGCTCCTGGTGCTGAGCAACGCCTACGTCTACGCCCAGGGCGGTAAGGAGGCCGAGATGTCCACCCAGATCGAGGCCCTGCAGTCCGTCCTGTCGAGCATCCCCGAGGAGCTCTTCCACGAGATCGAGCTCGAGGTCCACAACGCCGAGGGTGCCGCCACCAACAAGCAGCGCCTGGAGGTCATCAAGGAGCAGCAGGAGCTCATCGAGGAGGAGAACAGCCAGAACAGCGAGAACGAGGAGAAGGGCGTCTCCGCGCCCCAGGATATCGAGGATATCGACGACGACAAGGATGAAGTCAAGTACCGCTCGCGCTCGCAGGCCTCCGAGGCCTCCGAGGCCGTCAAGGAGGGCGACCGCGTCGAGGAGAGCCCTGCCCAGGAAGCCGCTGCCGCTGCCAAGGAGGAGAAGAAATAGAAGGCTGTAACTCGATGCCGAATTGCCTCTGGATCTTTTTTTTTTCTCTGTGTGTGGGCGTTGCTTTCGAAATTTGATGACCCTCTGTGACATATAGACATATTACTCTACTTTTCTTTTCTACTCTTGTGTTAGTTAGTGCTTATATGATAGACTTCATACTGAACCGTCGTGTTTTGGGTGCTGTATAGGATATCAGCACTGTAAGAGTACGAATAAGAGCAAAACGCAGCTTCAGGCGAGGACTGGGATGCCCCCGCAACAGCCTGGCAGCTGAGGAGATACTGAGATAATCCGGTTGAATACCCCTAATTGTATCAATATCAATCCCCTGCCTCAATCCCAAACCCATTGCAGTTACAGTACATGGGGTCCCCTCTGACCTAAATAGGCCTAATTCCTATCGTGGACCGTAAGTCGTTCCTCTTCCCTTCCAGCGGACAATCCAATCCCACTTCCCACTTCCGCCTACACCAACCTCGGCAATCGAAAACCCCGGACTCGGGCCCTGCCTCTGCCACAGTGCCACTCCACCTCCACTCCACCTCCACCTTGACCCTTCGCCAACGCCAACGCCAACCCCAATTCCCTAGTACAATATCTCCATATCCAGCCCATTCGTTCCGTTCCGTTTCCCATCTTATATCTTCCTTTCTTTACCCCCCCGACCACGGAACAAGAACTCGAATGCCGATTTGATCTAGAACGGCAATGCGCCCCTCCTCCTCCCGCCTCTACCTCCACCTCCACTTCCACCTCCACTCACGCCTCAATTCCAGTGCCCGACTATCCTATCCCCAGTTCCAACCCCAATCCCATCCTCAATCCTTCGGCACGCGTAGAAGATCCCTGACCACGATGCCGCGGCTCAACCCCGTCTCGCAGGTACCGTACCTTACCTTCCCCCATTGATTAAATCGAAGAGCTGCTTGCTTCCCCTCGATCTCGGAAAAATACCATACCCAACCCCCAGTTTTCCCCCTAAATCCCAATCTCCCAATGGAGACATCCCATTCACCTCCGACCCCGGTGCTGCTACACGCGCAGACAGGGCAAGTTAAAAGGGAAAGGGGAAGATGACGTAACGCAAACACAAACCCTACACCCGTCTCCAACTCCAACTCCAACTTCTTACTGTCAGACTGTCAATAGCCCAGAACACACAAAGGAAAGGGCTCTCTACTTTGCTTTGACAGAATCTCTCAACATGCTCAATATGATCTACAGTACAGCACAGTACAAGCGTGTCTTTTCATGACTGACCAAGTTTACGTTTCTGTGAAATATTGTCTAGGCCGCCATCGAAAGACTCAGACAATATACGCCGCCGCCGACGAACTACGACCTCGCTCCGCTGTCGCGTCGCGCGGCGGTCTTGGTGCTGCTGTATGCGGATCGGGAGGGGGCGTTGAGGGTGGTTCTGACGATGAGAGCGAAGACGTTGAGTTCTTGTATTCACTTCCCCTGTTTTGGACTGCGGGGAGGAATTAGCCGGTCAAAGTTTTTGGTGCTATCGATTGCTAATGATGGATTTATCATGAGTAGATGCTGGTCAGGCTGCTTTACCCGGTGGTGAGTACATGTTATGTTCATGTTGTTCTTTGAAACATTAAGCAATGGTCAAGAGCTGATTCACCGAGGCCGCGCCGATTCTCTGGCCGAATCACCCTTTCAGACGGCCCGCCGCGAGGCCTACGAGGAGATCGGTCTGCCGCAGGAGGACAGCAGTCTTCCGCGGCCCTTTCGCGTGGAGCACCTCTGCGAACTCCCGGCGAACCTCGCCCGGACGGAGCTGGTGGTCCGGCCGTGTGTCGCGTTGCTGCATTCCTACGACGAGGCCACGGCCGAGAACGCCGACCCCGAGGTGTCGCTGATCCCCCGGCTGGATGCCAAGGAGGTGGCGGCGGTGTTTACCGCCCCCTTCCAGGATTTCCTGCGCGTCAAGGGCGATACTGACCCTCAGTGGTATCGGGGATCGTGGACGGAGTGGCATGAGAGTCGGTGGAGAAGTAAGCTTTTATCTTTTCTTTCGTCTGCGACTTTCGCTGAAGAAATCGGCCTGTGCTGGGCGCTAACGCATACCACCTACCAAAAAAGTGCACCAATTCTTCGTTCCAGTTCGTTCGGAGGACGTGGTCAAGCCGAAGGGTGAGAACGAAGAACAGCAACACCTCCTCACTCAGCTTGAGAAGCAGGAGAAGGGATCCGCGGCGGCGCGGTACCGGGTCTGGGGCATGACCGCTCGGATGATGGTGGATGTGGCGCGAGTGGCGTATGCACAGGAACCCGAGTTTGGACACAACAGCCACTTTGGGGACGAGGCGATGATCTCACGCCTGCTGAAGATGGGCCGCTTGAGTGCGGTCCGGCAAAAGGGGGATCAGTTGACCAAGGAGGATATGAAGCTGGCTGCTAAGCTCAGTTGAGGGCTGTCATCCCCCCCTGCATATATTATGACGACACATGACCAATTGCATTGGAACAAAATGCAAGTCCGGTGGAATAGACGGCTGATGATATTGCCAGCATAAGCGGCTAAGCATCGATCCCACATAGCAAACATCTCTGATGCCCCGCAAGCTTAGCCCAACAGAGCGACTTCACCTGGACCTCTTGCCCACGGGCTGGGGTGCATGAGTGAGGAGCTGAAGACCATCGACGGAGATAATTTGGAATTCTGATCCCCTTCGGAATTATAGCAAGATGGCGTGCTGCAGGACTCAACATTGGGACTGTTGGGGTGACACAGATGAAATAGCACTAGCTGGCATCCATGCTCATAACGTAGGCTACTAAGCGCAGGAGACCATCCAAGAGGCTCCAAAGCCCACAGCAAACCAGATCTCAAGGTATGGTCAGTAATAACTCAAATGTTAGACATCTCTCAGGGCAAGATTGTCTGAAGGCTGTAGGACATTCCTTGATTCACCGTCCGAATCGCAGCAGCCAGACTAGGATGACTCAAGCTTCGTAGATGCTGCGCTAGAGCAGTGTGCAACCCAGAATCCGATTATCTATACTCAATCCCGTCACACAACCTCTAATACTCCAACTCCTCCGTACCGAAGTCGGACGGCGCCACGCGAGATCAGGGCACCTCCCAACTCTCAGCCCAGGTGTGACAAATTCCCCCAAATGCACGATGCACATCGGTCGCACTTGATTTGTAAGTATACCCGCAACAAGTTTCCTGTTGGAGTCGGCGGGGGTGGAAGCTCCGGCGGTGGCGCCCTTTGCGCTGCTCCTCGTTGATTGCTTTCCAATGCACGTATCCGTAGGCTGACGCTAGTTCCTGCGAACAGCCAGCGAACCTCTCCATGAACCACATTTCCGGTAAAAAGGAAGGTCGCCTCGGTTAGGTGCCAAAGCTCTGGGGACCCGGTATTTGTCATTCTTGGTTGACTCGGTGTCCCCGCGGGTTTATCTCCGGAATATGTGTATGTCGATCTAAAGGGTGTTTGCGTGGTAGTGCAGGAAATGTTTGGGGGTTTTGTACGACTTGCTCTGCAAATATGAGCGCTCTGACCTCGTGAGATGGATCAATGATCGTGGGCTGTAAGTATCTGGTACTGAAAGGGATCAATAGTAGAAGCTGGTGATGATGATTATTGAGGTGAGGCCGGGACAGGGCTTCTGCTATAGGGCTTCTGCCATGGTCCCAGAAGAAACGGAGTCCAGAGCATGGGCTCTTGCAAAGCCGGGGTATCAGTTCATTATCCAGCTTATAGCCATGGACGGCTAGAGGTTCGGCGGGGTTCTCGTCATTTCGGGGAACCATCGCCTGGGCAAAGGATCATCGGCTGGTGTACGATCATCAGGTACCTAACCTGAAAGACAGGATTGGGTCTGTTAGTGGGAGATAATCATGGTAGAGATGGCTTTGAGACTCTACCTAGTAGGGAGAGATCATTGCCCATACAGTGCGCCTCGGAAACCTTCCGCTGATCTATCGGAGGAGATGGCTGTCGAAGACCTTGCGTCTTCTAGCTCACTCTCGCAAGAGTCTCGTGACAGTATGCAGGGCGAGCAATGACGGCACGAGATGGGATGGGTTTTCTTCAGACTTCCTGCATGATGCATCGACGTTGTGCGATGTTTGTTGTCTGGGTCGGAGATGGCAGCTGCATGTTTGAATGGTTGGCTCGCGAGGTACCACCTCGTGTCTTGATATGGTACCCATGCTTGCTTTAGAGAATTTCTCGCTGAATAGAGATTTACATCTTATGTGAGAATCTCTCGAGAACACACGATGGGTATTCACAATGATGCTCAAACCATCCCCGGATATAAAGTGCAGGCGGTCAATGACTGCGGAGACGGGGAATAGGAAGAAGTGCTTGGATTGTTCTTGCATTCATTCTATCTGATTGCTCGGTCTGATCACCTGATCACTGCCTAGCACCTACTGTCGTATTTGCTTAGTGTATTATAGTAGTGTAGCAGATTTTGAAGTTTTGTCAATCTTCAATTGCAAACGAGCTTGGTAAGATAGCGAGACCAATTGCTTTCCCTCCCCTATGTTGATAGCTACTGCGTACAAGGCCGTGAGAGGTTGTTCAGCCGAAACGGCGAGTCAAACCTGTCTTAGATGCTTGGTGAGGCATTTACAACTGGTATCCAGCTAAGGTCGGGCAGCGATTACTATCGATCAGGCGGTCCCCAACATCCCCCGAGACCTTGACCTCGTATTCGCGTCTGCTGATCATCTAGTTGAGTCTCACCGACTCACTCTGGCAGTCCAAGAATTCATCTTGATGCTTGGTACTGGAAAAGCTACAACGCAGGTGGGTAGTACCGGTTTGAATGTGACCAAGAACACGAATATGAGCAATGATGATGTCAGGCAGGAGGGTCCTAGTGCCGATCAAAGCATTGTTGGCAGGTTGACGGTGAAGGAAGAGAATATGCGGTCTGTCCTCCAATCTCCAGGATGGCGGGCCGCCGCCAAACTCGGCAGCAACAGCAATAATGACCCCCATAAGATCGACCTCCGCCGGGCGGCATATCTGAAACAGATCGATGGTGCCAGTGGGCCAGATTCCTAAAAGCATGAGCGGTGACTTGTGCGATTGGTGGCCCTCCCTTGAGTCTCTTTTGTTCTAGAAGGTTCATAATGGAAGCGGTGTTGGTCTTGTCGAGCTTAGCTGTGCAGGAGAGTGGAGCGGGACTGTTCGGTCGTGAGGGACATGGCCTTGCTCCATCCAGCAGCACGATATCAGCAAAACCTGGAATAGGGGTCTCACTGCGTTGTTCACCGTCTCGTAGGAGATGATCGGTGATCTACTCGGGACTCGGGGCCACCATTTCAGCATCACCATCCGAAATATGCCCGACTCGCATCCATTGCACAGCATGTCCGCTGCGAAGGACATTTGTGGCGCTGCATATGTACAACAGTTGCCTTTGATCTTGTGCCGACGGATCAGGTAATCACAATGGCTGGTCTCGTCTCGGGGACATGGGGCTGATGGCCACTGCTGTCCTAATGATTTCACAATGAAGGAACGAACTGTGGATGCAAGCAAGAACGAGGGGGGAAGAGAGAATAGAAAGAGACGAGAACACCCAAGAGAGATGTCAATTGAACGGCACGAGCCGGGTACTATATGACCTGTCAATGTTTGGACCACGACTATCTCTCAGTTCCTTGCAAGTATTGCTCCACCAGCCAGTCGATCCCGGGCATGGCAAAGGTCAGGATTTGGAGATCGACCAGTGTAACGAAGAACAAGAAAAAAGAAAGTAGAACGACACGAGCATTTCACCATGCTAGATGAAGGTAGTGATGTGATCGAGGGCCATGAAAGACCTTGGTGAATTAGAACAATGAATATTATGGGCTGAAGAGGACGGGTGTCGTTGTGGCGATATTGTGTCACGGGGGTAAGTTAGTTCTGTACGGAGTACTGAGCCACGAACAAAGAAAGAAAGAAGCGAGGGAGGGAGGAAGGAGGCTCTTCCTCCGAGGTCGGATTAGAACCGGCCGAACATATTACTATTATTGCTGAGAGGGAAGAATAACGTGGCAGAGTAATGGAAGGAAAAGGCAACCCACAGGGAGATCCTCCCTACCGCTATGTGATCTGTCCTAATGTATGTCATGCTAAGCGAAGTCTAACTTAGTCTCATTTTGTTGATTTATTTTTTTGCCCTAGCTGCAGCAGCCAGGCACCGATTCATGAATGGCTGTTGACCAGCGGATAATGTAGATTATGTGATGATGTTATTTGAATTCTTGACAATCGGCATGGCCGAAGAGAAAAAGCGAAAGGGAATGTGGTTGGAAGTGGAAAAGACAGGCGACGAAGAAGGCATGTACTGTACTGCCTGCCATACAGTCAGTAGAACTGATTGATGTTTAACTATCGGGCAACGGAGAAAAGGGCTAGACTTGACGGGGGAAGATCGGACTAACTAAAAGAACATCATCATCATACGCACTACTGTAGGTCAGCAGTAAAAACAGTAAGCAGTAAGCACACTCTTCCTTCTCAGCCCTTCTTAGGCTTCCTCAGGTCTTCGTATTCAATTTCCATCTCCCGTTAGTCTGTTTATCATCACATTGTTATGATTCATCACCATCACCATCACCATTACCATCACCTTGAGATTCACTTGCACTACCACCCACCCATCGGGCTTTTCGTATGCAAACAGGGAACTCCCCATCTCGATCAAGGTCCATTCCAGCTCCATCCCTTGCATGGATGTGTCACTTCAATGAGGCTGTTCATGACTCCATGCCCATGATGACCATGATGATCCTGCAGCCGACCAGGAACTGCCCGCGACAATTTGAGATACATCGGGGTTTTACTTTCTTGATTGATTTTGAAGGTTAAGTCGACTCCAAGATTAACCCCCAATCAATATCTTAACAAGCCAAGCGGGTCTAGCCATCCCTTTGGGACAGTTTAGCACTCTCTACTCCGGACCGCAGCAAGCCATCTTCAGCTCTCGCCCATAATCCGGGAAACTCCGTCCGTTAACCGGGCAGGACAAAACTAGGGATGACCTGGTTCTGGCGGGATCAAGGATGGATAAATGATCAATGATTAAAATAAGAATAGGATGAATAATTTAAAAAAAAATAGTATACTAATTGGAAATCTAATAAATAATGCGGCCTCGTTTTGCTGCAGCCTTCATCCCCCTTTCGACGCTAGAGCCAGCCTCATGCATATCGCATCGCAACCAGCAGCCAAAACAGCCAAAGCAGCCAAAATCATCGGTCAATCATCGAGCTGTTCGCTGCTTGTACCCGATCCTCTCTCTGTTGTCTTGCTTCAACCTCCTCTTCCTCCTCGTTTCATTCGCTTTTAACCCCTCCTTTATCATCCTCCCTCCCCATTCCTTGTGTGCCGCGTTTTGCTTTCCTTCTCTTTCCCTCGTTCCCTTCTTCCCTTCCTTTCAGTCTAATTCGGGGGGTTGAACAAACTATGGTTCTGGCCTTTCCTTTATCACCATCTGCAACCCCTTTGCAGTCCCGCAGAAGAACCACGGCAACTGGTTGAAGGTGAAAGGGACTGGCCATCATTGACTCGATCAACTCTCAGCCTGTCATCCCGGACGCCAACAAAGGTTAAAAAGTGCACTGAGCAGCACGCGACGGGTGATAAAAGAAGCAAAAACTGCCTGACTGACTAAACTATTATTACGACTCGACTTGGTCTGGTCCAATTGCCGGGTCCAACGCATGCTCCATTGGGTTTTCAGGCCATACATAGCCTTAGCCTAGGCCAAAGCCTAAGCCTACTACTATCTCTTCTTCACAACTTCACTGGCCACTCCCTTCAAGATTACTTGACTCTCTTTTCAATTGTGACTTACTATTACCAACCTACTTACTGAACTTGACTGGTTGTTTCATCCCTGGAGGAAGAGAACAAGTCAGAGGTGTCCGTCTCAAGTCGGTGAAATCATCGGGGAATCCTTCCAAGTTCTCTTTCATTGAGTGACCCCTCTCGCTGGTTTATACATTCTCTCCACTCCACCCTCATTAGCCGCCCATCGGCCCGTCAATCAGTCCCAACCCCACTCCGATCAACATGTTTCCTCCATCCTCGTTGGCGCTGCCACGAGAAGCTCCTCCTGTGAGACCGTCTCGGTCCTTAGAAGGATTGGAACAAGTCATCCCTCCTCGAATCCCTCAGCCGCCATCTGTTCGCCCAACCTTTCTTTTAGATAAACCGCTCCCCGAGCTGCCCGCCAAACCTCTACCAGAGGCCCCCTCAATCATGGATGCTGGCTCAACCGCCTGGAGCGACGACAGCAGCATGGTTTCCAGTTACTATGGCAGCCGACGCTTTTCCGAAGTGTCTACCACCGAGAGCTACCCCGTATTTGTTCGCTCAGGGTCCGATGATCTGACCGAACTAGTCGATCATCCTCCCGCCTCCGCCCCCATCGATCACTATGGGGACTCTAAACCGCTGGCCATTACCGCCACCTTCTTACACGATGATCATGTCGACCGACCAGCCCCTTGGACCGTCAAGCGAGCCGGTCCCAATCACTATTTCCGCGAGAAGAAATGGGACTTCTTCCCCGAACTCGCCCCTCAGTCCGCCCTACCTCCTTGTCCCACCAACCATGCCGCTGCTTCTCGGAAGAAGAGCAGCAGTCGACTGAACCTCGCGGTCTTCGACTTCTCCAGGTCTCGCGGTCGCTGGAGCTCGTCCGACAAGGGGGGACGCGCTCTTGCGCATGATGTTCGAGACTCGATTCGATCTTACGTGCAACGCCGCTTGTCCAAACATTCGGTAGACCGCGACACTGCCCGGCCGAGCTCGCGGCCAGACTCGCGACCCGACACAGTATCTTCGGACTATCCGCGCAATCAAACACCATCGATTGAGTGGACGCTGTCAAAAGAGCGCACCGAGGTAGTGAGCCCTCTGATGCCACCCAGTCCCATGGGCTTTCCCAGCTCAGGCAAGCGGTTGTCCGGAGCGTCCTCACGGTCCTCGCGATCGACTGTCAGCGCTCGAGTGAAGCGCCCGCCACCACTTACCCTGCGGAAGAAGCAGCTCGCTGCTCCTCTCAGCCCTTACCCAAAACACGGCGCTTCCATATGGGAAAAGCCGGGCCGCGAGAAGCGCGTGAGCTATCGGCAAAACCGCCAGGTGCGGTTTCCGAAGTATGCAAAGAGAAGCCCGCCAACACCGAAAGGATTCATCTCATCGGCCACGCCTCCTCTGACACCTCCGGCCCGCTCCCAGATCCAGCAGAACACTCGTGACTACGTCAAGGCATTCCACAGCGGAACCTCCCACCTGTTGGGTGCTATCGGCGGGGCTCGAAAGAAGATCAGTGGGGCCAAGCTTGAGCGACGACACTCGCAGCTGAAGTCACAAATCCGACTCATTGGCCCTGTTAGTCCATACAACACCCAAGGACAGACTGATCCATGGGTGTAGTCCTTAGCAGTCACTCGCTTCCCTACCTATATTCTTTTACATTGCTTGATATATGTGGTCAACACTACACTATATTTCGTGGTTTTAGTGGTCATATTAGCGTGCTTCTTTCTCTCATTCTTTTTATATTTCACATCTGTTGTTTATACTTGATATCCCGTTGGCACTCTGCAGGTTCAATGTCAGGCGTTGTGGTTTTCGTGCTAAGCGAACTCTAAGAATGTTAGTTTATAGGCATGGTTGCGTCAATTCATGACCCTCTATTTATGACTCCATGGTTCAGACCGAATGAATACACTGTTAGCTTTGATGTTCCTCTTCCACCCCCCCCCCCTCCAAAGTATCTCAACATGTCAATGCACCTCAAAGAATGCGACCTGAAACACGTGCCAGGGTCAGGCTAGGTACTGTCACCCCTTGCGAAACCTCGCAACGTTGCCCGAGTCACCGACAGGATGTGTAATTGCCGTGCATGAATCGCATCTCCTGCATGCTACAGCCCACACCCGTACCGCCCACTCATTCCTGAAGAAGGCGGCTTTGTATGCATCGTCCTGGCCCCTTGTACCACCTTCGGGAAATTAAAACCACGCTAGCACCCTGAAATTCAGGATACCGGCATTTTGGAAAAAGATTGAGGAGTCATGGGTGCTGCTACTGTGAGTCATGATTTGAAATTTCGAGGGTCAGGGGAATGTAACAGACTGAGGGATGTGGAACATTCTTGCTTGTCACATCTAGGCCCATGTTGTTGAGGGGTGCATTTGCGGGGTGGTTGTGGAGTTGCGGAATGTGTTCTGTACTGTACTGTACCTTGCAGGTGTCAATGTGCGGTAGGGTGCTGGTGACTGTTTGTGTTAGTGTTAGTGATCTTCTTCTGATCTGATTCTTTGCTGCGATGATAGTGCTGTACTTGTGAGCTTGTGTGTGTATCTGCGCTGTCTATGTACATGCTTGGGAGGTGAATAGTACTGGTGGTGCTGTCGATATTCACTTTCAGCCCTTAGGATAGACGAGGTGAAATTTCTTGTCGTGTGGATTGTTGGGTGAGATGGCAGCATAGTCAAGTATTCACTTCTCTTCTGACAGAGAATTGACGTAGATTTTAGAGAGTTTGTCTAACTCTCATACCAGTTATGAGTCTCGGTTTGGTCTGATTTCTTAGGCTTCTCCATACAAACTCAAACCCGAGCTGAGAGATGAATCAACATCTTGACAACAAAGTCTTAAGTCAGATCGTCTGTCGCTGTTCACAGATACTGAGAACTGCTAGAGATGAGATATCATGGTGAATACCTCACCTAAGTCAGACCTTGTCAGCCCCGCAGCCTGAGCATAAATGAACTTCCATCCCCGTCTCTCGCCTCATCTTTCCTCTTGCTTTCTACACTCTTCCACTTTCACCCATACCAACACCCAGCCCTGTCACTGAGGTTCCCGATCTCCAGAGACGTCTAATGAATTCCTTCTCCACGAGTACAAACCACTATCTCCTTCCCATCTTCCTGCTCCCCACAAAACTCTTGCCTCGAGAGTTGCTGTTCAACACCACGACCAGAAATCCAATTTACACAAGTAACACCGGACCTCATCTCCTCGCAACGACCCGGTGATTACAAAAGTAAGATTAACCCCGGATCCGAGAAGTTCCTTCTACCGTCACCTCATAGACTGATGCCTGATCCAAACAGCCTATACCTTGACTCAGTGACCTACTCCTTCCTCAAATCACTGCCATACCTTCATCGTGCAGTACCTTATGAAGCATTCGATGCAACAAGTTCATTCCTCTTTCAAGCAGGCAGCAGCACGCCGCGAGTTTTCAGTCTATTGATACAAATTCTATTTCTCTGCTGACCAGACGCTTTCGGCATCGGTCTCGACAGCGGCCTACAGGGCTGTACCTACCAGGAAAGAAGAAAAGAGGTGGGCAGTGACGCCCCGTCAAATCCAGCTGCAGATGCAGGATTGACTTCAACAACCGGAGTCTCGCAAACAAATCCAATGGTTTCTTTTGTCAACCAAGCTGCTCGCTATATGCTCCTATGTACAGAAGTCTGCGATCTCCCCAATTTGGAATACTTGCAGCTTTCTAGCTGAGGAAACCTTTGCTCAAGGGACTTCAAGTACGGAGTTCTTCGATTTAGATGGTTGAAAGGGACAAAGAGCTTGGGACTAAGACTGCGAAAGAGCGTCAAAATGTCGAACAGTGGAAGGCCAAGTGCACTCACTTTATTTACAGAACCGACAGTAATCGGTCGACCTTAGCCCTCTCCGCTAGGGACGGTACTTGCTTGACTTGGTGTACTCGATCCTGAAGTCGAATTTACTACGCCTACTTTGTTCCACTTTTCTCGGGAGTATCAAGGAGGCTTAGGGTTGAGACTATGGTACTTGTTTGATTCATTTGTACTGAGAAGATGGTTTATACTGTGATCTTGAGAACCGGAACTCCTTCAATAGTCGGAAATGCTCGGACAATCTCAGAGGTCATTGCTTTCGCCTGTCAAAATGGATCTGTCCTGTACGTACTTGCTTTTAACACTCAACGCTCTAGCTATCCCCAACAGGGTTCCATTCTGCCTGTTCCTTTCGAGGCTGACCGCCGAAGTTCCCCAAACGGCCTACCAGGCGGTGAAACTATCAAGTATAAATGATGGAATATCTCGGCGCTCAGCCAAAAGAGATGTCTAGACACTATATCCTTCCGTAGTCAAGACACTAATCTAGCCGATCGCTCGCTCCAAAGGATCCTGAATCCTGTCAACTTAGAGGAAATACTAGGCAAACTAGGCTTCTGCTGAGAGACCGCTATCCTAACTCACTTCCTTCCTAGTCCCCCTCAGGTATTTCGTTTCGGGATATTTGGACTAATACTCAGCCAGATACGGGCTCTACTCCAGCGTGCTTGGCCTTGTGCCAGGCCATGCACTTTGCTCAATTTGCCTTTCGAGCTCGTCCTGGGAATATTCTTCTACCTCCCGCTTGCCTCGCAGGCTTGCTTTGCGCTAACCTGCAAGCCTCTCTACAACTGTTTCTCGTACGTGCTGAAGGATGAGGCGCTCTGCTTTTCCCGCAACTGCTGAAAAGTCTCAATCCCTTGATCTCCCTGAACCAGAAACATGTGGTCCGGAACCGCTTCCTCCTTCTGCTTGAGAATCGTCGCTGGAGATACTGCGCAGCCTGCCTCAAACTACACCCTCGCAAAGAATACTCGCGGCGGCTGCGGGATCAGACGCCATCCATTGAGCGAAGGTGTGCGTCATTCGCCGGGATTCTCGATCTTTGCGCCTGCACTAGCCTCACGCCTCGCGGGATGTTACGTCTGGTAAAATCACTTCAGAAGGCAGCATGCGAACAAGACCGGCGATACCCCATTCTCGGGGATGAGTCAGATGGGCGATACCAGGTTGCGCACGACGATCGAGGCAACCGCATCCTGACGCACACGTGCTCTACACCCCCACAAGCCAAAATCGAGTGCAGCCTGGAGATGAAAATTTCGTCCGAGGGCGCAGACAGTCTCGTGGTCAGGACATACTACCACTATAGATTCCGCAAGGTACCGCCATTTGCGATCTGGTGCAAGCAGATACCCACCTGCCCTCACAGGGACCTTGACTCCGAGAGATACTGGTGGTTGGACTGGTGTAGAGTTTGTTCCTATTGTGCCGCACGCAGTAAATGGATTACGGGTGACTTGCGGTCTCTGACTGGTACAATGATGGTTACTCGGGTGTTGAGCACGGATATCCCTCGCCCAAAAACCCACCGCCAGTTTCGCTTGCCTCGTGAGCGATCCTATGACTTGCACGCGTGGAAACTCTGTAATGGGCCAGGTCAATGCCATCGTTATTTTCACTGAAAGTGTCCGAATTAGATGGGACATAGAACACAAAGCTTTGCAAGCGCCTCGCAGTACAGCCCCACATTAGACCTTGGTATTGTGCTATGTACTTTCTTTCATTCTGGTAGCGTTGTGCGGGGCCTCAGCTCCAGTAAGACACGTTGAACGTCTTGCCTCAAGTTGGCCAGCCCTTCATCCACGGTCCCCAAAGCATGCCGAGCCTTGACATCATGATGTAGCTCGACTAGTTCCTTTGCTTGGCGTAGCTGGTCCTTTTCCTGCTGCAGAGCAGGTGTTTCTTCCCTGTTGCTGGGCTGTGATTGTTTCTCTTCAGGGTGAGAGTCCAATCTCTCTTGAATGGTAACGAGTGCCAGAGCGTCGTTGTAATCCTGCAAGGCATTAGTTCTTGTTTGGTCGACAGGCGGCTGGATGAAAGGCACAAAACATACACAGACGCGCAAAGAGGTGAGATCGGAGAGGATTTCCGCTACTTGCATGGTGATGAGGGTAAGTTATCAACAACTGCGCTTATTTGTGACCGGGGGTTGTGTCGCGACAGTGTCAACAAGGTGGAAGGCGGCTGGGAGAGCAGCTGCTCACCTGCAGCCCGCGTGACGTAAGAAAGTCCATTTCAGTCAGTTATGCTTGATCGCGCATATCACAACTCACTTCTCTATACAACCGTTGTATAATTTCAGATCTCTCATTTTCATATCTCAATCCGAAGAATCAATTATCGAAATGACACACCAGTATTCCCCAGGACTGGGGGCCACCCCCGGCTCCAACCTCCGAACCTCGGAGAATCCGAGCTCTCCGCAATGAAAAAGCGCGGAGAGCCATTCCGCCTCCCCGGCCGATTATATTCTTATCCGCCTGCCATCGTATCCTCCAATTTTCTGCAATTCTTACTTACTTGACTCCTCTACTTGCTGCACTTCTACAATTTTGACACACAACAAACACAATGGCGTCCGCGATCAAGGCTCAGTGCAGAAAGGTCATCTGCATTGGCAGAAACTATGCGTCAGGCCCCTTTGTCAATGGAGCCGTTTAATCACCGCGCTCACCAGGCTAACGGACATTTCCATCTCCAGCGATCACATTACCGAGCTCAACAACACCAAGCCCAAGCAGCCCTTCTTCTTCCTCAAGCCCTCTTCCTCCATTCTCCTCCCCGGCCAGGGTCCCGTCCTGCGCCCGCAGGGTACCAAGCTGCACTATGAAGTCGAACTCGCCCTCGTGATGGGCAAGACGGTGCGGGACCTCGACCCGGAGGACAGCAAGGGCGCATTGGATGCGATCCACAGTGAGTCTACACCCCCACAATCCACAACTCGAAAAGCACCTGGCTAAGCGTTGCCTGTGTGATACTTAGGCTACCTCCTCGGCATCGACATGACCGCCCGCAACGTCCAAGAAGAGGCCAAGAAGAAGGGACTCCCCTGGACGATCGCTAAGGGCTTCGACACTTTCCTGCCCATTTCCCAGGAGATCACCAAGGCCCGTCTGCCCGATCCGCACAACGCCTTCCTGCGCCTGAGCGTGGGCGCCGAGGAGCGCCAGGCTGACTCGACCGGCCTGATGCTCTACCGCATCCCGCGCCTCCTGGCCGAGATCTCGCGCGTCATGACCCTCGAGAAGGGCGACCTGGTCTTGACCGGGACGCCCAAGGGCGTCGGCGAGGTCAAGTCCGGGGATGTGATGACGGCGTCCATCGAGGTGGACGGCAAGGAGCTCGAGGAGGGGCGGATCCAGGTTGAGGTGCAGGACCGCGAGGGCCGCTACCGGTACGCCGAGACCTAGACCGAATGAGACTGGTATAGTGGGTTTTGGAGAACATTCAGTATATATACACTTACACATACAAATACATACCCCCTCGAATGAGATTTTATCTTCAATGATCACATCATCCCTAAGCTCAATGACCAACCATCATCGCCCTCGCAATGAGAACATCCTCCTCATCAGCCGGAACAATCGGTATGAACCGCCTCGCCCTCTTCCTCTTGCGCACGATCCCCCGATTCTCCAACACCTCAACCCAGTCCCTGACACTTTGACTATTGATCTTGCGTCCGGAACCACCACCAAAAGCCCCGTCTGCATCATTCTGCAAAGCAGCAGCAGCAGCAGAAGCAACCTTACAAACCTCCCCCCTCATCCGTGAAGCCATCCCAGCAGCCATCACCACAGAGCCATCACCACGACCACCAGCACCATCACCAGCACCACCACAATCCAAACTCCCACTCTCCCACGAAGTACTCTCACTCTCCCCCTCAACCGTCGAAGACAACCCACCCCCTCTCCCCATCCCCAACCGCAACCCCCCGCTCACACCAACCCCATCCATATACCCCAAACCACCACCACCACCAGCCCCAGCAGCCCCAGCAGACATCGAATCCGGCACCAGCACCTCCTCCTCCCCATAACCATCATCCTCCCGCCCTACCTCCCCACCCAGACCCCCCTCTCTTCTCGCCATCAACCCCGCAACCCTACCCTGCACCCCCTCCACCAACCCCGCCAGCACTGCAACCTCGCCCCTCACCGAATCCTCCACCCCCTGCACCCGCCTTTCCATCTCCTCCCACTCCCTCTCCTTCAGAGCACAGACTTTCTGGACCTGGACCTGCAACTCCTCCCGCACATCCTTCAGCTGGTACTGCAAGGCAGCGATAGTGGCCTCCGCGGCGGCGAGGCGGGCGGCGAGCTCGATGTTCTCGCGGCGGAGTTCATAGGCCCAGAGGAGGGTTGTTGGTGTTGTTGTTGTAGCACTTGTTGCTGCAGCAGTAGCAGGATCAGTTGTTGGGGCTGGTGGGGGGCCCGGGTTTCCCGGGGTTGTGGTTGTGGTTGTGTTTGTGGTTGATGGCATTGGGATTGCGTGTTTTAGGTGGGGGGTTTGTGGATGTGCTTTGGGGTCCAGAGGTGTGGATTTTTAGGTTTGGAGTATGGAAAAGGAAAGGCCGTGGTTGGGGAGTATGGTATAGTAGGTTTCTGTAGAGAGGGAGGTGGGTGGGAGCTGAGGGTGCTTGATGGAATGGAATGGACTGTGTACTTTGTGGGTTGGTGGTGGTGAGGATTAAGGGTGGTGGATTGGGTTGTCGTGGATGGTGGGGAGGTTGAGTTGGATTCGGTTCGAATGGGTAGGGAGGTGTAGATTTATGCTGTCCGAGGGTTGAATGAGGTATATAGAGTTGGTGTATGGAAGAAAGAAAGAGTGCCGGAGGTAGAATCTAAGGTGGAATACAAGAATGTGAGGCATAATTTACCAGAAGTCTGGATATTGACTAGCTGACTAGCTGACTGAGATATAGATACCTCTTGACAGCACATACAAGATAAATAGCCAGAAACGTATCATCCCAGACTCGCCACACTGCACGGGCAGCCAGAGCGAAACAAGCGGTACCTTTCTCGTCTATTGTAATGAACACAGGGATACAGACCCAGTCGGAGCCAGGGGTTCATACACATCATCTCCATCTCCCCGCATCCTTGCGGCAAAAGAGAAAAAAAGCCGTCGAACGAGAATAATCACATTTTAGGTGCCCGACCTTCGGATCAAGTATGAACGTAACATCCTCGACCAGCCGGAGCGAGCAAGGCACAAAAATCAAATGGGAAAAAGCGTGAGAAAAGGCGTTTCCGGAAGCGAGGAACCATGAATTACAGCAATAAAACCGCACGAACGTTGTCGCATCTCCATAACAAAAAGAAAAAGGAAAACCATAAACAGTAAGTATTCGACAAGAACACGCAGGACATGATGGCATGGCCACTGCAGGCCCCTGCCGCCCACTGCTAAAAAGAGAAAATGCTGGAGACACAGAAAGCCACTTTTTGAAGGATGATCCTTTACCAAGATAAGCATGACGACAGAACGTCTTTCCCACCGCAGCTCACCCTTGGAGCGTTATTGGCAACTGCATTCGTAATCCGCATCGAGGGGCATGAGGTGATTCGGGAATTAAGGTGTTTAGATGAGGTCTGCCAGCCTATTAGAATCATCCAGACGGTAGGACGAAAGGAAACTTACCAGCAACGTTCATGGGCATCTCCTCGATCTGGGTGCTGTAGAACTGCTCGATCTCGCGCATCATACGGACATCGTCAGCGGTGACGAAGTTGATGGCAACACCCTTACGACCGAAACGACCACCACGACCGATACGGTGGATGTAGTTCTCACGGTTGGCGGGGAGATCGTAGTTGATGACCAGGGAAACCTGCTGGACATCGATACCACGGGCCAGAAGGTCAGTGGCGATCAGGACACGGGAAGATCCGGAACGGAACTCCTTCATGATAACATCACGCTGGCCCTGCTCCATGTCACCGTGCATGGCGGAGACAGTGAAGTCACGGGCAGTGAGCTTGTCGGTGAGCCAGTCGACCTTGCGGCGGGTGTTGCAGAAGATGACGGCCTGGGTGATGGTGACAGTCTCGTACAAGTCGGAGAGGGTGTCGAGCTTCCACTCCTCCTTCTCAACGGCAATGTAGAACTGCTTGATACCTTCGAGGGTAAGTTCCTGCTTCTTGACCAGGATACGGACGGGGTCACGCATGAACTTGGTGGTGACCTCAAGGACATCCTGGGGCATGGTGGCAGAGAGCAGGGTGACCTGGGTGGACTGGGGAAGGAGCTGGAAGATGTCGTAGATCTGCTCGGTGAAACCACGCTAATGATGCCGTTAGCATCGCCAGTCAATCATCGCGACCAAGTGGACTTACAGAAAGCATCTCATCGGCCTCGTCGAGGATGAACAGCTTCATCTGGTCGGTCTTGAGGACGTGGCGCTGGATCATATCGTGGATACGACCGGGGGTACCGACAACGACCTGGGGGCCGTTGCGGAGAGCGGTCATGTCGTCACGGACGTTGGTACCACCAATACAGGCGTGGCACTCAATGTTCATGAAGTCACCGATGGCGATGACGACCTTCTGGATCTGCTGAGCCAACTCACGGGTGGGAGCGACAATCAGGGCCTGGCAGGCCTTGAGGTTGTGGTCGATCTTCTGGAGAGCGGAGATGGAGAAAGTGGCAGTCTTTCCAGTACCGGACTGGGCCTGAGCAATGACATCGTTACCTGGAAAGACGATTAGTATCCAAATATGCGGTAGGCGATGATTGGAAAGTCGTTTCAAGCATACCCTTGATGATGGGGATGATGGCACGCTGCTGGATAGCAGAGGGACGCTCGAAACCGTAAGCGTAGATACCTGATTGTCGTCAGTCTGGTGCCCGCACTGACCCCACCGGAGCGGATCAGAATTTGTATCACATACCGCGAAGGAGCTCGGGCTTGAGGTCCATGGAGTCGAAGGAGTCGGTGATCTCATCGTAGTTAGACTCGATCTGTCCTGTTGTCGTCGAAGTCTCTCGTTAGTTCATCTGTTACAGCGTCTTCGCATGGCCGTGCCCGTAATTGCAAGAAATTTTCCATCGTTCTAGCCGAAGCCTCTAGCGGGGTGACCGAAACAACCCTGCCACCCAGGCATACATCTCTCTTAAAGATAACAAGAACATTCGCAGCTGAAAGTAGTCGAAAAGAACGTACCCTCGGGGATCTCCTCCAAACCCTTGTCGTTAGAAGCCATGATTGCGGTGTTGTTGTAAGGAAGTGATCACAAGCGATGTGCTGTGATCGAAAAGACGGTGGGGTTTGGGAAATAAAACTTGAAAAAAAAGATGCCTGTTAGCGAGGAATGCAGAGGTAGACGATGAGGGGTAGGCGCAAAGATAAGAAAAGGTAGCAATGAGATGGAGAGATGGAGACCTACCGAGATCACAACTTTTGAAGTTGGAAAAAAATATCACAAGACTACTAGAGTCGTAGGGGTTGGGAAGAAGAAGGAAGAGAAGAAAGATCAAGGTGGAAGGCCAACGCCTGGTGTGGGAAAATGGGGCAGGGAAAACCGGCGGCGGAACGAGCGAACTTTTTTTTTCACTCCTCTTTTTTTTTTTTTTTTTTTTCCCTTCATTCTTCCCTGCTCTGGCTGGCTCTGTTTGTTCTGACGCTGTTTGATTTTTTCTTGACTTTTAGCGTTGGTTTAGTGCAGCCGAACCTGACCGCCTACCGTCTATGGCAGTTAACCCACGTTTTTTCCTCGCCCCTGTATTCTGCCGTACGCGTTTTAGTTGATCTTGACCACTCATTACGTCCAACCACAACACTCTCCCAAGTTCACTTGGGGGTCGTTCTATGAGTAGAGGGCCTAGGTCACTGTATTGCCACTGTAATGGAATTGCTTGTGTCCTACTCTCTATTACCTTTTTCCCGTTGGTGAACGGGTATTCCTCGGTACGGTGCATGGTTGGGCATTATCTTGCCTGATTATTATTCCTTCCCCTCCTCAGCGGGCTCAATGTGGGTGTTACTAAATTTTACTAGCGCCGTACCGCCTCTCGGCGACCCCTCCGCCGAATTGGGAAAGTCTCCAGATTTCCAGCGTTGTCACTTTTTAGTTCTACTTTAGTTAGTGATTCTTTCCCTCTCAAACGCCGCAAGTATGAAAATGCCGGACATCAATTCAATTGACGGCGTCCGCGACCTGGACCAGGAGACGCTGACACGTGCCTATCCGACTTCCATTTCCAATCCTGAAGCGGAGGACGAGGCTGCCCACGATGCAATCCCCGGCCATCCATTGGGAGTCAAGCCTAGCGGCAATGCCCTGCTTGCGACGGAGAACCTTCGGGATGCCATTGGGGTCTTCAACATTCTGCCAGATGAGCTAATACTGATGCTGCTGGAACAACTCGATGGACCCAGTCTGGTGCGCATTGGACGCACTTGCAAAGCATTCTATGCTTTCACCCGAGCTGAAGAGCTGTGGAAGGCTCTGTTTGTCGCGTACGTTGTGGATACCACACTGCAATAGGTTGCATCGTCAACGACGATTTGCCTCGCAGGACATGACCCCTTCAGCAGTGTCCCGCAAGCTTAGCACTGACATGCAACGCCAGATCACCTCCCTCCAAATTCACCTGGAAAGGAACATGGCGCTCCAGCTACCTGAACATCCCACCCACGGAAGTGTGCGTGTTGGATTGTTCGAATCTGTATTCCGATGTCCTGCACCGGCCCTTTCACTGCGCACATATCAGTCTCGATCCCTACGTCACCGGCATCCCCGCCCGCAACCAGATCGCCCGTTTGCCCGATCTCTCTTTCGAAGAATTCAACGAGAAATGGTCCGATACGCCGTTCGTCCTGACCGAGCCCGTCAAGGAATGGCCCGTCTACAAGAAATGGACCATGGATTCCTTGCTCTACGACTACGGCGAGACCGTCTTTCGCGCAGAGGCCGTGGATTGGCCATTCTACAGCTACGTCGAGTATATGAAGAACAACTCCGACGAGAGCCCGCTGTATCTCTTCGACCGGGCCTTTGTGTCAAAGATGGGACTTAAGGTCGGACAGCTCGATCAGGAACCCGAGGCCGCCTATTGGCCGCTTGCCTGTTTTGGCGAGGACTTCTTCTCCGTGCTGGGCAATGATCGGCCCGACCGACAGTGGTTGATTGTCGGACCCGAACGGTCTGGAAGTACTTTCCACAAAGACCCAAATGCCACCAGCGCGTGGAACGCGGTAATTCGCGGCTCCAAGTACTGGATCATGTTCCCTTCGTCGTCCAAGCTCCCGCCTCCGCCGGGAGTCTTCGTGTCCGAGGATCAGAGTGAGGTGACCTCTCCCCTCAGTATTGCCGAGTGGTTGTTTGGATTCCACGCAGAGGCCCGGCGCACACCAGGTTGCGTTGAGGGCATTTGCAAGGAGGGAGAGATCCTTCATGTGCCTTCGGGATGGTGGCATTTGGTCGTGAATATTGAGCCATCTATTGCTATCACGCAAAACTTCATTCCCCGCGCGCACCTGAGCGCTGCCCTTGATTTTCTGTCTAACAAGGCAGATCAGGTTTCCGGATTCAGGAAGGACGTACAGAATCCCTACGAAAGTTTCTTGGCGAAAATGCAAGAACAGCATCCAGACCTGCTGAAGCAAGCACAGGAGGAGTTGAGGAAGAAGACAGAAGGCAAAAAGAGAAAATGGGATGAGATTGTTCATGGAAACGCAGATCAAGAAGGGGTTAACGCCAACGAAGGTGGTGGGTTCAGCTTTGGCTTCGGTGGTGATGATAGCGACATCGAGGTCCCTTGATTCCCTCCTATACGAAGCAGCAACAAACGAAATCGGCAACAGTCTGAAAATGACCATGCTGAGCCACCATTGCCTGGATTACGCAGCCCAGTGACACCCTTCCCTCAATCAACCTTGAGAGAGCCTTTCGGAAACCAAGCTACCCAGCTTGCGCACCCCATCTAGTGACACGCAACCGTCTTGCTAGCGGAGGTGTCGTCTCCGAAAACCAGATATCCTACAAAGGCACCGACAGCGACAGCTAGCATAACAAAGCCATTATAGGTCATGAAAAGCAACCTATGCAGCTCAGATCAGTCCATGTCGATAGGAGGGTAGTCAGGGAGCATACATAATGAAAAAGCTATAGAAGACCTGCACAGCATACAATGACGCCATGGTAATCTTTCCTCGCTGCTCGACGGACTTTCGGCTATCCCTACCTACAACGAGCTGTGAGCCACCGTTTGGGACAGGCAGTGTCTGGCTGGGAGGGTCATTGGCCGGCAGTAAATCGTCGTGGACTTCGCTGCCTTCAACTCAACAAGCGATTTGTCAGGCGCGTCATCTCAGCAAAGGCATGCATACAACCCATGACTATAAACGAGACGACAAGATATCCCGGATGCCGTTCCCCTCCGCCGCCAGCATAGCAGAAGCAACGAAAGATTAGACTTACCTCCGACTGCGGCGGTTGTGTATGCGCTGAGCCTCTTCGCATGTGCCACCTCGAAGCGTCTTGTAAGCTGACGGACGCCCTCATAGCCGGCGGTCAAAAGCACGATGAGTAGAAGTGAGATGAGTAGAGACAAGGTGCCAGTGACACGCCATTGCGGGAAGACGATGCAAAGATTCTTTGTAGACCAGCTGAAAAGCATCTAGGGAGCGTTAGCAGGGTTGTTTTAGGGCAGGGCGGAGAAAAGCAATTATATCGCCGGGTGATTCTTAAATGGTGGAACATCAGAAGAAGAAAAGTGATCTTCGAGCTTACATTCATACTGCACTGTCCCATGTCCATGTCACCGTGGTCATGGCCATGATCCATATCCATCCCCATATGGTGCATTGAATGATCCATCTTGGGTGCTGTGAGATGCAAGAGCCAAGTTCGGTGTCAGCTTGTACAAACGACTTGCCCAGCAGAGCAGCGATGCAGCAGCAGATCTGTGGAATATTGACACTGTTCAGATACGACCAAGGTAAATTGGCACTTAAAAGCCGTGAGCCAGGAAGTGAAAGTGGGAAGAGGGATGAAGGAAGTGAGGGATGGCGTAACTGAAGTGCCTATCGGAGTCACTCACCAACAAACCAACAAACCATCCGTTCTCCGCCCCAGATGCAAACTAGCCAAACAACCCTTATTGATAAGGCCTGCCGAGCAATTGATCTTCAATCCGCCGCAACAATCATTCCCATCCATCCATTCCGATACCCTTCACAGTTCAGTCGACTCCGCGCGCCATTGAATCAAGACTCAACTGCTCACCGACCAGCATCGCCATCCTCTACATTAGTGTCGTGCTCATCCCTTTCCTCTACCAGCAAAAGCACGATTCAACCCGAACAGAGCCCACGCGCCCGCGACTGACCACCTCAGAGGTCGCATCCAAACCACACCTCCCAGCACCGGATTGCACGTCCACAGCCTCCCTCCTGGAAGTAAATATGGCCTCACCCGCCCCTCTCTCAACTGCAGCAGCAGGAGGCTCAGTTCCAACGTCCTCCCAACCTCCAACCGCGGCACCAGCCGCAGCAACGACACCCTCGCACCTCCGAGACATCACGCAGCAATTGAGCGCAGACTCCAGCTCCAACCCCAACTCCAATGTCACCACCACTACCAACAACACCAATGCCGCCACAAACCCCACTACAACATCCACCACACCGGCAACAACAGCAGCGCCCGCGCCCGCACCAACCCCAGCAACCCCAGCAACCCCAGGCACCCCCGGAGCCACCGCGCCGACAACCACAACAACAACTACAAACGGAGCCACCGCACCCTCCACCACTGACCCAACCGCCGCAACCCCAGCCCCAGCCGCAGCACAAACAGCAGCAACCGCATCAGCAAACGCATCAGCATCAGCATCCACAACAACCTCAACCGCCAACCGCGGCCTGCCATACTACGAGAAACTCCGCCGCGAATTGCGCGACACACTGCAAAAGAAACGCCTAATGGACAAGAGCATGGTACGTCCGCCCACCTTACTTTACCCCATTCCCGGGCCCCCCATTCCCCTCCCCCCAAACACTCACCCCCCTCGGGCAAAAGTCCTAACAAACGAAACCAGGCCCAGCTCGAAGACCAAATCTACCGCTTCGAACAATCCTACCTCGAAGAAACCACCGCCGGCAACATCATCAAGGGCTTCGACAACTACATCAAGGGATCCTCGACCGGCGGCGGACTCGGCGCGGGGGGACTCTCGCTGTCCTCCGGAGTCGGAGGGGGGAGTGGCAGCGGAGGTGGTGGTTCCGGTGGAGGCAGCGGCGGCGGCGGTGGTGTGCGACGGAAGGCGCCCGTCACCGAGGCGGATCGCGTGTTCTCGAGGAGTTCGGCGAGTTATATGCGGGTTCGTTTCGCCTCTCTCCCCCCCAAGAACCCCTTGTAGGCGATATGAGTGCACGAAATGCTAACCCGCTATCCCCCTGTTGGTACAGGACTCCCCCGCGCCATCATCCGCCCAGACAACCCCCTCGCACGCCCCCACGCCCAATTCCACCTACAACGGCTCCTCGACCGGTAAACCGGGCAACAATGGCGACGCCTCCTCCGCGGCGAACAGCGTCAAGGGCCAATCGTCCAAGAACAAGAAAAAATCCGGCGGCGGCAATGCGAACAAGGATAAGTCTGCCGCAAATAATAGTAACAAAGACAACAATAACGATGAGGAGGCGACAGATGGGGATCGGCCGCCGACGAAGCGGTTGAAGATCACTTATGGGCGGGATTAGGGTTCGCGGATTATGGAGGGTCTGGGTTTGCTGTTCTTGGGAGTTTTGTTTGGGGTGCTTTGGGGCGCGGAGAAGAATACAAGCTTGATTTGCTGTTTCTTCTTCTTCTTTTTTTTGGTGTGGCAAGGATGACTGACTGACTTGTAAGTGTTCATCATTGCGGCGTGTGGGGACTGTATCTTACTTCGTGATATCCTTTTGTACTGTACCATAACTACACTTTGCATTGGTGGTGTTGATCATGATTTGACTATCTATCAGGAGCAATATCTTGGATCAAAAAACAAGAAACAATATGTTTTCCATTGTGTGGCGGTCTGGTACAATTGACACCACAATGTGGCTGACACTAATGAACAAAACACGACGCACAAAAACTACAGCTGCAGACGGTACGTCGCTACCTCGAAGGCTCTCAGCTCGATATCAATATCTGTGATTCCCTCGGCACGTTGTACCAGCGCAAGAGGCGTCTCGTCATCCTCAAGCACATTGCACTTCCAGGCCTTGCCGATGGGGAGCTTGGTGTGGATGGTGCCGCGGCTCTTGCCTCCGAGCGACTCGTAGATACGGAGGATGACACTCTTGCCGGAGCGCCGAGGCAGATTGTCTCGGGACACGTCCTCGTCGTCTTCGCCACGCTTGATCACGTCGATGACGAGAGACGAATTTCCGGAGAGCGCAACCGATTTGAACGCGTCGCCGGCTTCGAGGCCGCTTGCCGCCTCGAGGACAAGAGGGTGGTTGAAGCTGTACCCGGCTCGGATTGTGCGCGCATCCAGTGGTCCTGCGTGGGGGAGGATGGCATAGCGGATGTGATGCCGGCCCATATCTGCGTGGGCGTCTGGCGCCTTCGGGGCGCGCAGCAGCGAGAGACGCATCAGGTTGCCGGCAGTGGCGAAGCCATACTTGGAGTCGTTGAGGATTGACACTCCATAGCCGTACTCGGACAGATCGGCCCATTTGTGGCAGCATACTTCAAACTTGGCCATATCCCAGCTGAGTGAGAGGTTAGTGATAGATTTCGACTACTCTGTTGTAGATATAGTCAACTTACTTGGTATTGTAATGCGTCGGACGCCGAATGATTCCATATTGTGTTTCATACGACGCCTCCGTATTAGTGATGTCCACAGGAAACTCGACCTTGAGGAATCTCATGGTCTCGCGCCATTCGACCTCACTTTCGAATTCGACGTAGGAAGGCTGGTCTCCGTTCGCAGCAGTAAGACTGATGGTGGTCTTGATCCAGCTATTCTCGCTGATCTGAGTTTCACTAACGACACTGACACGGTAAGGATGCTTCTCGGAAATGGTCGTCTTTCCATAGTGCAGTTCCTTTCTGGAATCGAGATGGAAGACCTCCACATCCCAAGCCTGCCAGTAGAGAGGCTTATCGTCGAAAATCACCAGTTGCCCAGCCTTCTCGCCTTTAGGGATAATTTCACGATCCGCCTTACGGTCGTACAGAGACGTTATCACACCGTTTTGAATATCGACTCTGAGGTTTGCATTCTCCAGACGGAAGACACCAGGCTCAATTTCGGTGACTGTAACAGCAGGAACCGCCTTGGAAGGAGCAGGGGTTTGGCATCGAATGATGCCAGTTTCGCCACTGGCCAAGGTATATATGGGGCCGCTCGAAGCTACAAGTTCACAGGGAACTCTGACAATTTCGGAACGTGGCCAAGGTAGTGTGTTGAGTGCTATGATCTCCTTGCTAGTCTTCGTCTTGCCGATTCCCAGAGCCTCAAGCGCTTCCTTTCTGAGCTTCTGACCTGTTTCAAAGATTTGCTTATAGAGCTTGTTCGAGTCATCATAGCACATCTCGATGGAGCTTCCGGGAAGACAATCGTGGAACTGGCAGAGAAGAACACCCTCCCACATGTCATCAATGTCCTTCTTAGGATACTGATAACCTTTGTCGCCATGAAGAGATGCCAGAGTGGCAAGGTACTCGACCTCCCGGAGCAGGAATTCAGATTTGCGGTTGTTTCGCTTGTTGTTGGCTTGCGTAGTGTATGTGCCTCGATGGAGCTCAAAGTACAGTTCGCCATACCAAGTTGCGAATTTGGTGCCAGCTTCCGCCTTCTTTTCGAGTCGTGCAAAGAAGTCGTCGACGGATTCCCCCATCTTCACGCGAGGAAGCAAGCCCACTTTGTCACTCATTCCGCGGCAACGACGCAACTTCTCCAGATGTTCGAAGGTTGGGCCACCTCCACCATCACCCTTACCGAACACCAGGAGCGATGTATTGTCCTTGTCCAGCGATTTATGCTGAGTCACACTGCGCTTAACATCGCCAAAGTGGGCGCTCGCAGTGTAAGTCTCGGATGGAGGCATGTGACACATAACCTGACTTCCATCCAGCGCTACCCATTGAAAGGTAGTGTGGGGAAAGTTGTTGATGTTATTCCAGCTGAGCTTCTGGGTGAAGAACCGGCTCATACCAGCTAGACGACAAAGCTGAGGAATCTGCGTAGAGTAGCCAAAGGTATCTGGCAGCCAAAAGGTGGTACAACGTTCTCCGAAGTGACTCTGGAAGAAGCGCTGTCCATAGAGAAACTGTCGCACCAATGACTCGCCGCTTGGCATGTTAGTGTCGTGCTCGACCCAACTGCCACCAATGGGCTGAAAATGACCCTTCTTGACCCATTGTTTCACGCGGTCAAACACCGAGGGATAGTACTCCTTCAGCCACTTGAATTGCTGTGCTTGGGAACAAGCAAAGCGATGCTCCGGATAGCGATCCATCAGATCACACTGGTTCGACCAAGAACGGGCCACCTTACGCTTTGTTTCCGCCCAAGGCCAGAGCCAGCAGGTGTCGATATGACAGTGACCAATTGCATAGACGATCGGGTCCGTGTCGGTGTCATACACCTGCGAAGAGTCGACTTTGTCTCCGATATACTTCCTCGCGATCTTGCGGCCCTCTTTGATGGACTCTTGACTCCCATTGCCCGCAATGAAAGCATCAATTATAGCGTTAGTCACCATGTTGGCCTCATGCTTTTCCCAAGAATCTCCTGGGAACTCCCTTGCAGCATCTAAGCACAATCCCAAATTAGTGTGAGGCAAGACAAAAGGCAGTATCGGACAAAAAGCTTAGGGGCTTGCAGCATACCTCCGATGATCCAGAAATCATAAAACAACGCCCGTGCTTCAAGGTTCACCGCGGTGATCTGAGCTTTACTCAAGGTGAAATATTTGTCGGGAGAGGGAGGCTGAATGGAATCTCCACCGGGAGCGTTACCAAACATGCCATTGCAGGCCATTTCGATGTAAAAGACATGTTCCTTTCCGTCGCGCCAGGCGTCGGGAATGATCCACTCGATGCGCTCATTTCCACCGGTGAGACCTTGCAAGGGCCGGCCATCTTCCGACCAGATCAAGCCTTCGTTGTTGGCATCCCAGTGGAACTCCAGGCGTTCTTTGTCGCGCATGTCCTTGGGAACAGTCAAGCGGATGTGAAACCAATGGGTCGACCAGCTTGGACCGAATGAGGCCCCAATGTGGGTGGGCTTGAATTCATGGGAGGTGGCTTCCTTGAAGGGTGGACGCTGCAGGTCGGGGACGGAGTATACGGAAAGCTTGACATGGTCTTCGTCGGAGTTGACAGCCTCGTAGAATTTGCTGAATTGTGATGTCAACAAAGGAACTGCTGTGACTGCTGTGACAAAAATTGTAGAGGATCTTGAGATTGAACTCACGAGAGAAGGTTCTGGCCCTCGTATTGACCGGTGGCGGTGAACTGCTTGAGACGGTCGGTGTAGATGGATTGAATGCGCTGGCCGACGGGGCCTTGGGGGGTCCGGGGAAGGGCGCTGGGACCTTGTCGGGGCATGTCTCCACCCATCGCCGCGGGTCTAGATTGGGGGGTGGGTGTGAGTGGAAGGATGGAAGAGCTCAATGATGGAGATACCGTCCCAACGAAACAGAAGGGACGAGTGTGTAGATGGTTAATTGATTGGCAATAATTGGAAATGAAGAAGATGGAGAAAGCAAAGAGATGGAAGGTTTGTTTAAAGAGGAGACGAGCAGCAGGAGGCGGAGGTGGTCCGGGGTGGGAGGAGTTGCCAGGAACGGCCAGGCACCCTGCCGGTGACATATCCGAGTCAGCTGAGCCCTCGCAGTGCTGCATCCTACTGACTACTTACTACTACTGACAATCCGGGGTATCACAACTCTATTGACCGGATGGGTAATTGGCCAGATCATGAATATGTCCATCGACTATACCTGTTTGTTATGTCTTGCCTACAATGGAACTAAGATCAATTGACCATCCTCTCTAACCAGGCTGAGAGACACATTTACCCATGAGCTCAGCATACAACACAATCAGTTCCAGTGGCTATAGTGAGTGGTGGGTAAGTAATTCCTACACCTTGTCAGAGAACTTGATCACAGTCTTTGTCTGCAAGGCAAGGCAGAAACAGGCCGATAGTGCTTGGCATCTACACTGTACTATACACTATATCGGTTTTGGTAGCCGCTTTCGGGTTCTGGATTGCGGAGAGCGCCTCCCTATGGAATGCTTCCTCAGATGATTGTACTGTACTTTCCTGTAAATAGTATAGCAAAAACTGAGACATGATCTGTTCCTCCCTTGATATTCTCAGATATCTCAACATGGGACTCTAAGCATTTTCCATCACATCAGTAGCAACCTCCAAGTGAGACAATTGAGTTGCTCGGTTATCAGTGACATCATTAGAACAAGCGGGGAAACACGAGGATGAACCTTGAAGGACCATAGGGAATCTCGCATTAGTGATGATAATCCGGCTCAGATGCCTTCACGACAATAACCATGCCAAGTAAGAGAAGTGAGCTATATTTAGGAGATCAGTGTGAACAGTAGAAACAATATCAGAACAGCCCCTCGAGGTTGGAAGAACCATCGATAGAAGATAAGATGTTCTCAGAACTGCGGGGCAGAGAGGCAAGGCGATTAGGAATGCAACAGCACTACCCGTGACAGAGACGACCAACCTAAAGAACTGAGGATACACACTAACCTATCGATCCTCTCTAATTGACACTTGTTCTATAAGCTAGTGACTTCCAGTTATCATTAATGGCATGCCCAATCCTCTACTGTGTAAGTAATCTCCTCGGAGCCAAGTATCGATTTGTCATCTCGGCTGAGTAATCCGATAACCCGCGACGACAATCTCTGCCACATCCTTCACCGACCAATCACGTCACAGTCAGATGACGGTTTTTGAGTCAGCCAAAAAACGAATTCCAGCGCCGATTACGCAGAGACGAACGCCCATTTAATCTGCCATCACAACCACCACTCATACAGATATTCAGGCACTAGTTTTATTTCCTCGCAGTCACTCCTTCATATTCAGAACACGAGCAATACAGGACGACCAGTCGCAATGGCTCCCTCGTTCGTGACCATCGACACCACTCCCGACTTCGACCTGGCTCCCCCACCTTCGGTCAAGTCCATCAACCCCTCCTCCTCGCAGCGTATCCTGCTCCTCGCACCGCCCTCCATCGCCACCCACGAAGAGAAGCTGCGCGACCTCTTCACCACCTATGACCGCGCCACCACCGACCTTCAGATGCTCGACCGCATAGCCGGTGGTTTTGCCTCCCTCCCCACCAACACATACGACCTCGTCCTCGTCCTCACCGACACCGATGGCACGCGACGCTCCGAGGCCCTGCAGCTTCTCAACCGGAATGTCTACGGCGCGCTGGTTCCCTCCATGAAGGCGGGGGCGAAATTCCAGACTCAGGATGATGTCTTCGGGGAGGCTGAGGAGCGGGAGGCGGTGTTGGCGGGGCTGGTCAAGACGGACAAGGGCTTCGAGAAGGCCGACCAAGGCAAGGTGTTCGCCATCCCCCTCCGCCGGAGCGGAAAGAAGGACGCCGCCAAGAAGACACCCATTGCTGCCGCTACAAATACACAGACCGCCCCCCTGCCTCCTCCCTCCGCCCCCGCCGCTCCTGTACAGTCTGCCCCGCCACTGGCAATGGGCATCATCAACGATGACGCCGACTACGGCGATGACGACGAACTGATCGACGAGGATGAACTGTTGTCGGAAGATGATCTGAAGAGACCCATTCCTCGTGAGTGCACTCCCCACCTTCACCGTCCGTGTTGCCAAAAGCATCTCGCTAATTAATACTCTCATTTCAACAGCCCCCGAGTGCCAGCCCAAGAAAGGCCGCAGAAGACGCGCCTGCAAGGACTGCACATGCGGCCTTGCCGCCCGCCTCGAGGCGGAAGAACAAGCGCAGCGGGAGAAAGCTGACAAGGCCCTGAACGTGATGAAGCTTCAGACTGACGATCTGAACGAGCTGGACTTCACCGTGCAGGGCAAGCCCGGCTCCTGCGGAAACTGCGCCCTGGGCGACGCCTTCCGGTGTGATGGGTGTCCCTTCATTGGTCTTCCGGCCTTCAAGCCCGGCCAGGAGGTCCAGATTATGAACAATGTTGTGCAATTGTAGCGTTGCTTTTGTTTTTTCCTTCGTGCTCTTCTTAGCGGAGTTGGTTCTGGGGCCGGTAACGGGGTATAGGGGTTTCAATTTGCCTTTTCATCTTTTTTTTTCGGGGACGGGACAAACAAAATAGATAGAATCTTTTGACGAACTTTTGGATGAAATGATGTCAGGAACTACTAATCATATCATTATTTTTTATTTTTTATCACCTAGGTTCCTTGAACATGAGAACGGGGTCACCAATCTTCCAGGTGTTGTTAATATACTGGGCTTCCTGTTATTTATCTGAATGGAGGTACCTGATCTATTATTACGTAGTAGTAAAGGGTCTGTTTACTTTGAATATTTGGGTGCTGGAATCATCATGCCAGCCAATAACCAGCTCTTTCCACTTCATTGACTTCTACCGCGTTGCGGTGGTCATGCAGTCTTCCAAATGTTGTAAACCCCGCGGTCCAAATGTGGCCCTTGAGTTCTGTCAGGAACTCTGCAAGTACCTTTCTTTCATAATCGTCGCCGTCGTTATTATTCAATCTGTTTCCTCGAGCAGAGCGCAGATTTATCCTCCCATTCAATCTATGCCTGCGTCACGCCAGGCTACCACCTCGAACCGAAATTCACAGCGGGCTTTCTCCATATCAACAACCACGCCTTAGAGCCAGGAACCTGTATCTTGATCTTGTGCTCTGAGCTGAAACCGCGCACTTTGTGAACAGGTCTTCTCTTCCATAGCCTATTTTACCACCTATCCCGTCCATGATCTTATAATGTTCCGTGGAGATCCAAGTCTTGCGAGTAGTTAGACATCATCGTCTACGCGCTGCCAACCGCATCGCATTGACGATAAAAGTGTTCTTTGCCCATCGTTCACCCGACCTCAAAACGAGGAAGCTCTGTTGGGTTACTCAGCGACGGCATGTGATATCCACAGTCGGATTCACCATAGAAGTACCAGATGGTTCATCAAGTAGTGTTTATATGTGATATTACCAAACATTCTTCGAGTGACACGATATGCTACTTCACATAACAGTCAACCAGGGCAAGTCGTCCAGCTTCCGGTCCCTCGACCGTCGTCAGGGCCATTCCGCTGCCTGAACTTGGTCCCATGCTCATTTCGACGGCCGGTTGATGGTCGGGGTCGATGACAGATAGGGTGCTCAGGTATACGTACTAGTAGTCACCATGCTTAACTTACTCTATTACCAACACGGCTGGCTCACCATGTCCGTGACCTTAAGCCCGTTTGCCAAGAGTGAAAAGGGAGCTTTCCAGACATAAGAATTCAGGATCAGTGATTCACTATACGAGATAACTCATTGGAAATACCCAACGGTGCCGAATCGTCCCATTCAAGCGAAGTTTGTCACGATGAGCGGGTCGGTGACCGAGCCCGGGGGCGGATTTAAGGCGTGGAGATTAACAAAGCCGATAAGATGCCGGACTAACGATCAAGAAAGCTTATCTTCGTAATTCTTTCGGATACTACGGAGCTACGGAGCTACCTACGGAGACCTCGATTCTGTATAAATACTTCATCTGCTCGTCAGCCTTGGTCTCAATCAACATCGATCAGTTCTCAATATCACCAGATACTCTAAATCTTCACCTCATACTCACCTTACACAATCTGCAACATGCCCCAACTCAACGGCAAGGAAGTGGGCCCGATCGGCTTCGGCCTCATGGGCTTGACTTGGCGCGACAAGCCATGCTCCCAGGAGCAGGCCTTTGAGACCATGCGCACCGCTCTGAAGAATGGATGTATGTGACCCTAAGGGCCTGTTCGTTGGCTCGAACATCTCCCTGGCAATGTACTTACCTCATGATGCAAGGCAACTTCTGGAACGGTGGCGAGTTCTACGGACCCGTCGAATACAACAGCCTGGTCCTCTTGGAGCAGTACTTCGAGAAGTACCCCGAAGACGCCGACAAGGTCGTCCTCAGCATCAAGGGTGGCATGAACCTGAAGACGTTCAAAGCCGACGGCAGCCCCGAGGGTACTCGCCGCACCCTCGACGACTGCGCGGCCCAGCTCAAGGGCCGCAAGACGATCGACCTGTTCGAGTTCGCCCGGCGCGACCAGACCGTGCCCATCGAGACCACCTTTGGCGTCATGAACAAGGAATACATCGAGACCGGGAAGCTCGGCGGCATCTCGCTGTCCGAGGTCCGCGCCGAGACGATTCACGAGGCCGTCAAGCATGGGAAGGTGGAGGCGGTGGAGGTCGAGCTTTCGCTGTAGGTGTTGCTTCCCTGTTACACCACCATGGTTCTCATACTCTTTCCCCTCTAACCGCCTACCAAAACAGATTCTCCACGGAACCCCTGGAGAACGGCGTGGCCGCGGCCTGCGCGCAATACGGCATCCCGATCGTCGCCTACTCGCCGATCGGCCGGGGCATGCTGACGGGCCAGTTCAAGAAGTTTGACGATCTCCCCGCGGACTCGATGCTGCGCCACTACCCGCGCTTCCAGCCGGGCAACTTCGAGATCAACCTGCAGCTGGTGCACCAGGTGGAGGCGATGGCGCACAAGAAGGGCTGCACGCCGGCGCAGCTCGCCATCAACTGGACGCGGGCGCTGTCGCGACGCCCCGGCATGCCCACGATCATCCCCATCCCCGGCGCGACGACGGCGGAGCGCGTCGAGGAGAACAGCAAGCTCGTGGACATCACGGACGAGGAGATGGCGGAACTGGATGCCACCTTGGCCAAGTTTACGACGGCGGGCGATCGCTACCCTGCCCATGTTCCTACGAACACTTAGAGATGTTTGGTGCAAGAGGGGATTTGGGAAGGTGTTATCTATGATGAGACTGTGCTTGTACAGACAGTATTCCGGGGAAGTGGGTTTAGCGCAAGGTCGATGGTTGATTTAGTCGAGGTGTGAAGATAGTATCAATAAGATAATTTGACTTTCAGAGAATTAGCTAGCTAGAGATCAAGTATACCAAAGACACAGTAGACTCATTCTTACAAGGGAAGTAGTAGTAGTAATAGATCTGATAATATAGTGCGCAACTTTCGGCCTTTCGCAGGTTGACGCACTCCGTCCTTTGAAAAACAAGTATACCCCTTGGAACCATACTTCACATGCTGTGTCATCTTGATACATAGAGGCAAAGAAGTCGTACCCACCCTGATATACCCGATCTCGGACGTCTTGTCGCCAAAGCGGAGGTGCATACCAGTCCCGCAGGGAAAACCTCCAAAACCTGCGAGGAACTCCTGATATACTAGATATAGAGAGCTCTGGGGGAGGTATCGATTAGAACTATGCCACAGTATACCCCTATCTCCCAAGTGCATTGCCCATAACTCTTGAAAGAGAAATCGCATCACTAGACAGCAAGATAGCTTTGAATACCTCATCCAGCACAAATCCACGGAATACCAGTCACACTACCCAAAGAGGCAAGATTGAAGCTACACGGTAGCCAAAGTAAAGCCGGTCCGACAAGGCTCCGGAATACAGCCAGCCACACAGACCAACCCCGCAATCTCGATCGTCACTCACGACCGTTTCGCTCCCTCCGTTCCAAATGTCTCAGCCCTCTCCAGACTTTCTAGATTCCCGCTCTTCATTGCTTTTCAGGGTCACATCGTTCGCGAAAAGATGGCGACAAGCGTGGACGCCAAGCTGCTGAGGCAGACCAAATTCCCGCCGGAATTCAGCCGCAAGGTGGACATGAAGAAAGTGAATATCGAAGTCATGAAGAAGTACGTCGTCGTGAACCCACCCTTCCCTCTCCGGAAGATCTTTATCGGGCAGAAAGCACATTTACCGAAGGGACAATAATGCTTACTGACTATTCTTTTTTGTGCTGGTAGGTGGATCGCCGGCAAGATTTCCGAAATCTTGGGCAACGAAGATGATGTTGTCATCGAGCTCTGCTTCAACTTGTTGGAAGGTTCCCGGTTTGTATGTCGGTCCTTGTTCTACACCCCCTCCGCTCTGCGGCGAACGCAGTGCGCATTTTCCTGGGAGTCATGTCGCTAATAAGAGCTTTGTTTTACGATAATCAATAGCCCGATGTCAAGTCCCTTCAGATTCAGCTCACGGGCTTCTTGGACAAGGATACCGCCAAGTTTTGCAAGGAGCTCTGGTCGCTATGTCTGAGCGCTCAGGAAAATCCCCAGGGTGTTCCCAAGGAGCTATTGGAGGCCAAGAAGCTGGAACTTATACAAGAGAAGGTGCGATAACTCGGACGGTGCCTGATGTGACTGCCAACTTACCTCTTCGCCCTTTCCAGATCGAAGCCGAGAAGGCCGCCGAGGAAGCCCGCAAACAGAAGGAGCAAGAACGTACAAGGGAGAGAGAACTGGAGGACATCAGACGCAGAGAGCGCTCTGAGCGTGGGCGAGGAGGAGGGGGGCCAGGGGGCGCAAGAAGAGGTGGTGGCCGTGGTGGTTGGGACTTCGACAGACGGCCGCGGTCCCCTCCCCGGCGTCGTAGCAGGGAGCGTTTCCGCGAGCCACCTGGACGGCGGGAGTTTGACTCGTACGTTCCCTCCGGACCTCGCAGAGGCCGTCGGCCTTCCTACTCCCCCAGCCGCTCACGTTCTCGATCCATCTCTTCATCGCGGTCACCACCGCCGCCGCGCCGCCAGCAGCGGTACTCGAGTAGAGACCGGAACCGGCGACGTCGCTCCATCAGCAAATCCGTCTCGCCGGACCGCGGAGACCGCAGCCGACGGCCCCGAAGACGCAGCCCTGATTACGGTGATCGCGCAAGATCCCATTCCCGCAGTCATTCATCCTCCCGCTCACGTACTCCCAGAAGAGACCGCGACCGCAGAAGACGGAGATCCGTCTCTTCCCGCAGTGTATCGCGCTCGCGCTCGCGCTCGCGCGGCGTGAGAGACAAAGGCAGACGACGGGATTCGTCGGGGTCCCGCTCGCGTTCCAGGTCGCCCGGGTCGAATGCCAGCGGCGCCCGACGACGGAGGAGATCTTCGCCTTATTCTTCACGAGTTGATAAGAGAGAACTTACCGCTGATATTGCCAAGGCCCGCAAACCCCGTGATGACCGCCGCTTGAGCCGCAGTAGAAGTCGCGATGACCACCGCAGACGCCGACACTCCTCGCGGGGGTACAACCGCGATCGCAGCCGCAGCCGCAGCCGCAGCCGAGGCCGGTCCCGCAGCGCCAGTCAGGATTCGCGCAGTCGCAGCCGGAGCCATAGTCGGGGAGGCCACGCAAGGGATCGCAAGAGACGTCGTTCTATCGAGAGATATGCCCCCGCCGGCCGGAAACGGCGCGATACGTCTTCCGTGTCCGCTCCTGGTGACAAACGACAGAGGATGGCTGATGATAATGAAGCGACAAGCCGACCTGAACCGCCAGCCGAGAGACCGAGCGGCAGCAGCGATCAGGAGATGAAGGAAGCCGACGAGGTGGGTGAATAAATTTTTTCGAGGAGAAAAATCTACCACCACCAAAAAGCTATCCATATGGCCCTATCTCATGATGTCCGTTAAATATTCTAAACGCCCCTCCTGATTCTGTTGGTCACCCCGGAACGAAGCTAACATGACGATTGTATCTGTCTAGCCTGCTCCCTCCAGATCTACCCACGCCCGCATATCCAACTCGGAATTACGCGAAAGGATCCTTCGCGAACAGCTAGTCGCCAAGCGCCGTACCGCCTCGAGCGACAAGGTAGGTAGGCTTAGCCATTCGAAACCATCCGGATAGAGAGAGACCTCAAGAACATCCCGCGGAGGCATGGCATGGCAGCACATGAAAATGAATGGACATTACGAAATTTCGGTAGTTCTAATGCGAGAGAGAATGTCAAAAAGAGAACCATTAGCTGACCGTTTCACTTACTTTTTTTTTCCGACTATTTGTTTTTTTCTGGTAATAACCCCGAGTAGATGCTTCTCTTTTTCTAGCCGGCCAAATAGTCGGTTATAGTGCCAAAAGAAAACAAAGAAAAGGAAAAGAAAATACACCATATTCCAGCCGTCGGGCCTTTAATGCAATTCCAGAACCACGTTTCCCAGCTCAATAGTCTGTCTTTAACCTCCCACCCTACCGCTGAATAGATTAATATCTTAGAGTTCGGAGCCAGCCTTAAGACAAGCTGCCCGTTTTTGAGATCTACAGCCGCCCACCGACCACGAGATCAGGAGGGGGGAAGGTTCCTTCCTCCATATTTCCATCAACTCTTTTCGGATGAGCAGTGATATATCCGTGCCCTCAATCAAGTGCAAGCTCAGACCGAAATGACTCCCCCCAAAAAAGGGGGATGGTGCTACCACGCCGTCGGTACGAGTTCTCCGCGGTTCCCCTTTTTCTGTCTGGCTAGGCTAGCAGGCTACACCGCACGCGCGCCGTTATGCTACGCTCAATAATGAGCACGGACTTGAGTAGTGGTGGTAGGTTGTTGACTTCCTGTCGGATCCGAAGGGGTTGGTTGGACTTCGGAGGAATTGGGGTCGAGACTAGGTTCTAGAAGGGGTGTCGGTCTGGTGGAGTATAGCTAAGGCAATAGTCGATAACTTGGACTTACGTGGTGACTTCGCTTTGTTGTAGTGTCTATTCTGCTGGAGCAGGGCAATGAATGGGTGGATGCAGCAGCAGCAGCAGGCAGCGGCCGGGTGGGAACGAGGGTAAACAAGCATTCCCCCCCCCTCCCCCCAACTCACTGCACATTTGCATCGAATTTTTGTCTGGACTTCTCCTTGTGATCACTATGTGGACACTCAGTACTTATTCATAACATGAAGGTCGGAAGTATCCCTGCTCTTTTGTCCTGATTAGTCTTCTATGGGATGGGATGGGATGGGTACAGTGCAAGCATGCACAAGTTGACTAACTTAGCTTCTACAAAAGTACCTCACTGAATTCACAAGTCCTGTATGTACCTAGAACGACTCTCGACACAATCAAAATTAATAACCTTATTGACATTGAGTTATTAAGTTGATATTAAAACTCCCGGGGGCTCCGAAATTCATGTCCGTCTCATGTGAAGCTGCATGCGTAGTTTGTGGTAAGTTAGTGCCATATTTCTAGTCTAGGGCACAGGTAGAGGTACAGGGATAGGGACAGGGTTGGGAGAATCCCTGTCAGCAAATCGATTTACTCCCATTCTTTATTATGAGAAGAGGTTACGGTTACGTACTGGGCTAGTCACTGTGCATACTCATACTAGAGAGAACTACAAGTAAGACATGCATGCACGGCTTCGCACTAGACCAGGGGATGGGATTGGATGCGTTCTTCTTCATCTTGTAATTTGATTTTTTCCTTTTTTTTTTTTTGGTAGAGGAAATTCTTTTTCTCACCACAAAAAAGAAAAGGTAGGAATCTAGACTATCTCTCGTGGTGGTTACTGGATCAGGTAAGGTAATGGGTACCGTCTGCCATAGATGTAGATGTACGGAGACTGTACTACATAATATAATGATGGTGCGATTGATCCCAGCAGTTACTGAGTATTGTATTGTACACTATCCAGACGAGCTTCCGCTGCTGCTGCTGCCGCCGCTCCTACTGCTTCTTCCGGCTTCGTACTGTTCCTCCTAGAGGTCTGGCTTGATTCTATTCCTGGAAACAACCGTGGGAGAAGAGGGCTGTGATGTGATGAGGACAAGAAAGAAAGACAGAGCCAGGCAGGAGAGGGGGATTGGGATCGGCCCGCTTTGCATTCGCTTAGTTGAATTGCAAGGCAGGCGGATGGGCACTCGAGGGTGCCTTGTTGCTTGGTGCTTGGTGCTTGGTGCTTGGTGCTTGGTGCTTGGTGCTTGGTGCTTGGTGCTTGGTGCTTGGTGCTTGGTGCTTAGTGGCTTGGGGACAACAGGCGGGAAAGGCAAACAGCAATCACAACCAAGAAATGCTGGTGGACGCTGATCGGGGCGGGATTGCTGTCGATCAGGCAACGTCAACACTGGGGCTGAAAGGGACAGCCTCGAAGCGAACTGGAAGGACGGAAGCATTGAGCGTCGATCCGTCTGACTGAAATAATTTGGGCTTTGCAGGTGATAAACGAGAGCCTTGTTGGGCAGTTGGAACTGCGTAGGTAGTAAGCGAGTGCTGATATGTTGGGATTACTAAGAAAATAGCATTAAATAACAGGCAGTAGTTGGGCATCTTGTCTAAATACTACTGCTACTACTCCAAAGTAAAACAAGTGAATCGAATCTTCCTCGATTATTCAAAACCTTAGCTATAATACACAGTCGGCAGATAGTACATGTTTTTTTGGTAGTCTCGCGGGAAACGAATGTACTCCATTGAAGGGGATTTGCAGCAATGAACATATCAACAATAAAGCAAATACATCGTTCCTCTGACCTCTTGCAGCTTTGTACAAAGATAGGAAGCAGACAGTTAAGACAATCTTCAGAAGAATTAGAATTAGAAATGAATTAGGTATATACAGGAGCTTTCTTCGCCATGCATGCCGTTGCTATCGTCTCATGTCGGGTATGTTGGTGCTGGCTTGCTTACTCGCAAGCAGCGACGCTCACAGTGGTGGTAACAGTGACAGTGACCACGTCAGAGCCGGAGCCGGAGCCGGAGCCTGCGACAGGGGCGGTGGTAATCTGAGGGGCGGAGCCTCCCTCAGCGGCGGTGCCGCTGGGGGCAGGAGAGCCCTCAGTCTGAGTAGCAACAGGGATGACGGTCTCAGTAACGAGGGTGTCGCAAGGAGTGGTGGTGGAGTCAGCGCTGGCGCCCTCAGGGACAGTGCTGGAAGTAGGGACAGCAGGAACGCTGGCAACACCAGAGGGGGCCTCACCACCAGCGGCGCCACCAGAAGGAGCGGCACCAGAGCCACCCACAGTCTGGGTACCGACAGGAACGACAGTCTCGCTAACGGAGGTTTCGCAAGGAGTGGCGGAGGCATCACCACCAGCACCGCCGGCAGCACCACCCGAGGGAGCGGCACCGGAAGGAGCAGCACCAGAGGGAGCAGCACCGCCAGCGGGAGCGGTGCCAGTGGGGACAGCACCAGTCTGAGCAGGAGCAGTTGGGACAGAGCCACCCTCAGTGTTGGTAGCAACAGGGATAACAGTCTCGCTGACAATAGTGTCACAAGGAGTAGTGGCAGAATCGGCGCTGGCACCGCTAGGAGAAGCACCGTTGGAGCCGCCGTTGGGAGAAGAGCCAGAGGAGCCGCTGGAGCTGCCGCTGGAGCCGGAGCCGTTGGAGCTGCCAGAAGAACCACTAGAGCCGGAGCCGCTGGAAGAACCGCTGGAGCTGCCGGAAGAACCGCTGGAGCTGCCGCTAGGAACACCACCGGTAGGAGAAGCACCGCTAGGGGAGCCGCCGTTGTTGCCAGCAGGGGCGCTAGGAGAAGAACCACCAGCAGTGTTGGTGGCAACGGGAACAACCGTCTCGCCAGTGAGAGTCTCGCAAGGGGTAGTAGCAGCACCGCTAGGAGAGCCGCCGTTGTTACCGGCAGGAGCGCTTGGGGAAGAACCGCCCTGGGTGTGGGTAGCAACGGGGACAACAGTCTCACCGGTAAGAGTCTCACAAGGGGTGGTCGCAGCACCAGCACCAGAGCCAGAGCCAGAGCCAGAGCCAGAGCCGTGACCGGAGCCAGAGCCAGAGCCGCCAATGGAACCAGAGCCGGAACCGTGGCCAGAGACAGAGCCAGAGCCGGAAGCAGAGCCAGAGCCGCCAACAGTGCCAGAGCCAGAGCCGCCGATAGAACCAGAGCCGGAGCCGGAGCCGTGGCCAGAGCCGCCGCCAATCACACCGCCGGTAGGAGAGGAGCCACCAGGAGTGACAGGGGTGCTAGAGGGAGTGGGACCCTTAGGAGAGCCAGAGCCGGTGATGTCGGTAGGGCTGACACCGCTGGGGCCAGTGCCGGAAGGAGAAGAGCCGCCGCTGATGCCAGAGCCAGAGCCAGAACCATGGCCAGAGATAGAGCCAGAGCCAGAACCAGAGCCGGAGCCGCCAATAGAGCCGGAGCCGGAGCCAGAGCCGTGGCCAGAGACAGAGCCGGAAGCAGAAGCAGAGCCAGAGCCACCGACGGTGCCAGAGCCGGAGCCGGAACCGTGGCCAGAGACGGAGCCAGAGCCCGAACCAGAGCCAGAGCCGTGGCCAGAGACCGAACCAGAGGCAGAAGCAGAGCCGGAGCCGCCAACAGAGCCAGAGCCAGAGCCGCCAATGGAACCAGAGCCGGAGCCGTGGCCAGAGACCGAGCCAGAAGCAGAAGCAGAGCCAGAGCCGCCAACAGTGCCAGAGCCAGAGCCACCGACGGTGCCAGAGCCAGAGCCACCGACGGTGCCAGAGCCGGAACCGCCAATGGAGCCAGAACCAGAGCCACCGACGGTGCCAGAGCCGGAACCGCCAATGGAACCAGTGCCGGAACCGTGGCCAGAGACGGAGCCAGAAGCAGAAGCAGAGCCAGAGCCGCCGATAGAACCAGAGCCGGAGCCGTGGCCAGAGACGGAGCCAGAAGCAGAAGCAGAGCCAGAGCCGCCAACGGTGCCGGAGCCGGAACCGTGGCCAGAGACGGAGCCAGAGGCAGAAGCAGAGCCAGAACCGCCGACAGTGCCCGAGCCAGAGCCACCGATGGAACCTGAGCCAGAGCCGTGACCAGAGACGGAGCCAGAGGCAGAAGCAGAGCCGGAGCCGCCAACGGTGCCAGAGCCGGAGCCATGGCCACCGGTGACATCGGTAGGGCTGACACCGCTAGGACCGGTGCCCGAAGGAGAAGGAGAGCCAGAGCCACCGACAGGAGAAGCGCCAGTGGGGGTGGCGGGAGCGGTGGAGGCAGCGACGGGGGCAGTAGATGGGCTGGAGATGAGCTTCGTGGTCGAACCGGAGCCGGGGGTGATGGTGGGGGCACCCGGAATGCTGCAGCCGGTGAGCCATTCGATGATGAGGAGGTTGAAGCTGCTGCTGATCTCGATGTCAACAGCACCACCAAGGACGGCGGCCAACTCGGCACGGGCCTCAACGGAAAGATAGACGATGCTCTCGCCGGAAAGGAGGAGCCAGAGGGTACCACGAAGGCTGGATCCGAGGGATGCCTCAATAGTGCCGGTAAGGAAGGCCTCGAGCTCAGTGATGAGGCTGGTGGAGATGTCAATGCTGACTTCAGTGACAGAGAAAGAGAGCCAGAGGTAGAGAGCGGCCTTGAGTTCGGCTCCCAGGCTGCAGCTGGAACCGGACAACCAGACGGCCAAGGCCGCACGGGCATCGGCGGAAACGGAGGTGGCGAGCTTGCCGGCAATACAGGCCTCGAGGACGGCCTGAACATCGGCCTCAATGTCAGCAGAAACACTGGACTCAAGGAAGGCAGAGATGTAAGCTTGGGCAGTCGCGGTAAGAGCACCCTCGCCTTCAATCCAGGCGCTGATGGAAGCACCAACAGAGACGGCAGTAACACCGCCAGTGGGAATGGAACCGATGGCAACGACACCAGTCTCAATCTTGCCCTCCAACCAGGCCAGGATGGCAACCTTGAGCTCGGCACTCAGGGAGCAAGACGAGCCATTGAGCCAGACCTTCAAGGCGGCGGCGAGATCGGCGTGGAGATCAGCATGAACACCACCACCCGCGCAAAGAGAAAGACCAGCGCGGAGGTTGGCATCCAGCTCAAGACCGACGGAGCCGGAGATGAACGCGGACAGCGAAGACTGGAAGGAAGAGCTGAGAACCACGCCGGCCTCAAGGGTGGTGACATCAAAGATACCGTCAATGGTCACGTAAAGGTCACCGGCGGCAGCCGTCTTGGCGCAAGTAGGAACGAACAAGGACAGCCCGGCGCACACTTCGGTCGAGAGAGTTGCTGAAGCCTCACCCTCACACCAGGCGAGGAGCTCGGTCTTCAGAGAAGCCTCGAATCCAGCATGAGCGCGGATCCAGGCGGCCAATTCGGCACGGATGTCGGCATCAATCGCACCGGCCTTGCAACCCAAGGCACCTCCGTTGAGGGCAGCGGCAGCCCGGGCACTGATACCAGCAAGGACGGATGTTGAGCTTTTTCCACCGCCGAGGATATCTTCAACGATGGTCGTCAGGTCCTTGCCGAATTCGGACAGGATCTCAACGGCGAGACCAAGAGTGCGGGGGTCTAGATCCTTGGTGTCCTTGGTGGGAAGAGCGAGGACATAGTTCGCCAGACCGGCGAGGAGAAGAAGCTTGCTGGAACGCATGATGCCAACGAAGCGAAAGGGTATCAGGAAAAGGTCGATAAGGTAATAGCGAATGTCGATCACGAGTCAATCGGGATGGAACGATATAAAACAATAAGAAAGGAAAGAACTGATGAGTATGGCCGGCACTAGGGCAGCCTGGTCAGGTTAACGACAGACAGGTGTAAATGATAGACAGGGAAAAAAACAGAATGAAAGACAGAACCCCAAACGACAAGCGAAAGGAAGTGACTGACAAAGGGCTTGATGTCCGTTCAAACGAGGTGATCATCATCGAGGTATATATACCCCTGGGGACGGGGGACACTTTCCCGTGCCTGCTGGGCCGGGGGCCGATGGAAACCTGCACAAACCCCCAGTCTGGAACCAACGAATGGAGCAGTGCAGCTTGCTAGAGCATGTTGGTCCATCTGTGATCGAGGGACCCGGATCTTCGAGACCAGGTTAGCCAGGTGGAGCAGCCGGGTGCCAGTGGAAGACTAGAGAAGCGAACCAGACCCGACTACCGTTGAATGTGGGCTCATCCGAAACAGACTAAACAAAAAGAAAATACTATTTCAGGCAACGGGGGATTGCTAACTAGGAAAGCATTAGTTCCGACTTTGTGCGGGTCACAGATGGCCCTTCCCGTCCGTGTTATTTTTTTTTCTCTAGCCCACGCAGTGGACGCCGTAAGCAGGGGGAGAAGAAGGCTAGGCCAGTAGGCCAGTAGGCTAGCGGTAGGCCAGTAAGCCACAGCACCCCAAGCCAGCCACCATCTCGGAGGGTGGGCGGACAACGGAGAGTTGGAGGAGGCACCGTTGTCAGGGCAAAAGCCCCTCATTAAAGACGCTAATGTCTGAAGATAGGGCACCGAGCAAAAACGGTGAGCAATTTGGAATCCAGCAGCTCGTGGACATGTCGGAACGGGATTGACTGAGAGGAGGGAGACCATCAGCCGTAAACCGTAATGTCTGCATCCCCGATCGACTACTTAGCCTCGCAGACATCAGCATCGTCGGCTCGAGAAATCATCATCGGCACAGATTTGTGGGGAAATGAGCGACCGACAGCCAACCCACACGGGATGCAGTATTGAGAGTCTGGAACTCTGGATGGGTGTTGGATCATCACAAGCCATGCAGGAGCATGCATCACGATGGACAATGACGACAAGGCGACAAGCATAGACCGTAGTAGGATAATAGACTAGCAGGCTAGCAAGTCGTGTATGGGAGAAGCGGAACCAGACAGGCTTGAATGGAAGGCGACCATGGACGCGACCCATGGACGATCATCTCAACCGGTGTTTTGTGAGTTTTGTCCCTGAGAGTTTTAGTTTCCACGGAAAAGGGCAAAACATGAAACTCCCCCATCAAGCCCAGCTCCTCTCCACTTTTGGGGAGGGCTTTTCTGAAAGTCAAGAGTTCGGACATAAGAAAAGAGGCGCAGGAGTCAAGAAACCTAAGAGTAAGTTTACTGCATCAAAAAAAATGGGAGTCTGAGGAGGGAGATGAATAAGCAATCGCCCCATCCACACGATTTTGTGACAGATGCAAGTTGACTGGTCAGACTTGCTGTTCGGAGACTTGCAGGATTTCACTTCCAACGGAGAAAATAAGTAAAAGAAAATTAGAAAAGGAAATGGATAGCAGTAACTTGGAAGTGAAAAAGAAGAACAAAAAATACAAGTTGGAATATCAAGCAAACATGCACCTACACAGGCATCCATTGGGTGGCAATGGGACCACTCAACCCAAACAAACACAAGCATAGATCTTATCTCTATTGACTGTACATACTGGTACTCGACTTCATGCTCTGGATACTCAGCTCAGAGCTCAATTTGCATCTTCCGACTTGGCGGCTCAGTATGTGGTCGGTGTCAATAAGGGTCTTCCTCTGTACGCCCCAAATATAGTACCTCAATTTCCCTCAGGTTGGCGGAAGGACTGCCGTTACCACTACAGAGGTTCAAACAAGCCGGCTGTGGCTTGCTACTGAATAGCGTGGTGGACAGCTAGGCAATCACCTCCTGTCGAGGAGGAGGCGTTCGTAGCAATCTAGTACAGGTGTACGACCTGCCCCATAGCAGACCAAAAAGGTACTCCAACAGAATCATGACGCCTCTGTAATGTAATGTGTGTGCATAGTCAACCAGAGTGTTGTCATTGGTATGGAGGAAATAATTGTGGAGGCATTGGAAGGTGCAGCATTAGCGTGTTAGTCGGTGCTCTAGCGTCGGGTTCCTAGTCAGGGACAGAAAGCTGAGGATGCATAGTCAAACTAGGGCCGTCGTTAGCGTGCACGAACAAACACAAGCTTGGATGCAGCAACAAGAGCTGAAATACAATCAAACAATTCCATCCATTGAAAGCCATGCATCTGCGTGAGACCTGAACCGTAGACCACTGCGGGCTAGATTTTCGATGATCAAGATGGGTGTGTTGTCGATGCTAGCCAGTAAGCCAGGGGTAATCTTTGCCCGAACAGGCGTTCCTGACCCAAAGTGCTTATACCCTTGGTTACGTTCTTTTGGGGGGCTCCAGTCCCCACCTCGACTTCGTTTCCCCCCAATGGCCTGAGCTGCCGGCTGCCCGCTTTACCCGATCCCTAGTTGAAGCACAAGTCCGGAGAGAATTGCAGACTGGATGCCCCTCTCCCCTCTTGCTCCCCACCTTTCGCCCCCCCTGTGACCTGTTGACCATCATAGCCAAAGGGTCAAGGCGCATCTCAAATCTTAACAGCCATTGTGCAAGCTCTGGAACAGAATAGTTGACTCGGAAGTGTGGTGCAGTGCTGGACTATAGGAACTTTAATTGGGGCAGCAAGAGTCATGTGTTTTGCGGAAGTGTAGGTTTAAGACTTTGACTTGACCCGGTTTTGAGCGAACCTCGGAGGTTTGCCTGATTTGAATCATTATTGACTGACCAGACCAGATCCGACCGGGTTACCCCTGGAGAACAAACCTGCAACTGAAAATTGAGCCAATCCAAAATGGAATAGGCGACCAGAAGCTGAAGGCGCGATGGTACGCTGTTGCTAATAGTAATAGTAGGTAGGTAGAAGTCGGGGCAGTTTGGACGAGACTATGGAATTGGTTGTGGTCCGTGAGAACGGAGAGATTCCGACAGAGAGGGAGATGCGGATATCAGGTGATCTGCCTGCTTGCCTTCTTGCTTCTACCGGTGCGCTCTTGATTTTTGCTTTTCTCCTGTTCGGAAGAGAGCCACCTTCACGTCGCCATGTTTCATGCTGGGACTAGTCTCGTCGTACTACCAGTCTACTCGTACCACTGAGTCACTGACTCTGGCCTGTTATTCTTAGCCTTGCCTCTCCACGGTTCATCGATCATTCTCAAAAAACCGATCTAAGACTATTTGCCCTGGCAGTCCCAAACTCTAAAGTGCAGCCAGCGGCCAGCCTATGTCAAAAGCCACGAGACTGTCGTGGCGGCTCTCTACGGAGTACTGTTATCCAGATAGGGGCTATCAGTCCGAGCAGGGCAGAATCGTTGCTGCTGCCGTTGCTCGTGAAGATGAATGTCCATTAAGCCACATCCCATGCTGATTACTTGACATCTACAGTATACTAATGGACGTTCTTGCAGCCTGAGTCTTGCTTCAGCAGATCAGCAGAGTGTGGGTCTCCCTTCCGAGATTTGACCGGATCGAAATCGCAAAACAAGAGATAGGGCAGGTGTGCATCGGTGGATATCCTATCCACTTCAGCAATCCAGGACGGGACTGCGTCGTCTGCTCTAAGGCGGAAGGTTCGGTAGGTCACACGTCACATCTCCATGCTCGATACTGGCAGGTGTGCCAAATGTGGCTAGGTGCAGGAGAATTTACGGCTTGTTCTCCAGGCAAGAAGCTATGACCATTCAACTTGCAGTGACGATCAGGATGTCGTGCCTCAGAACGACACTACCTAGCAGGTCACTTGGTCTGCCTCTGCTAATTATATCACGGAAGAAGCTTTGCGCGGCGGCTTTGTTGAAACGCGTCGGGCTGACGTTGACAACTTGGCTAGTCAGATATTCTTGGAAAGCCTCTTTTGACAGGTGAAACAAGGAGAAGGAGGATGCACAGCTTCGCACTCAAGGAAGAGGGAGGCCTAGATATCCAGGTATCCTGAAGCGGCGTCTGACCTGTTGCAGTTTCGACAAGACAAGTATCTTCTCAGTGTCTGGTCTGTCTCTTGTTGTCTCTTCATGGCACCCTTTGACCGCCAACCGTTGGAGATTGAGAGGACACGACTTGTGATCTGGATGGGTTCACACCCACAGACTGCTGAGGAGGTGGGTAGTAGCCATGGCCGGTGTACCATAGCTCTCTTGCAACTTTTTCGTAGTAATCGTGACAAGCTGCCCATTACATCAAATCTGAGATGTGAGAGTGAGAACGAACGGCTATTCTCAAATCCAGGCTTGCACGGAGAAGTCGAGTCCCGTGTGCAATAAATGTGGAAAACTGGTCTTGGTTGCAGTAATCATTTGTTTGATGCAAATGCTGCAGTATGCATATACAAATTTTGAAGCAAGGTCGATTTTATCTATGAGCACCCTGGCCCCCAAAGATCAAGTTCATGGCCAAAGGGCCTAGTAAGTAGCTAGGCATCTTCTATTGAAATTGCACACATGTGAGGATGCTCATAATTAGGACTGTCCAGACATCGAAATTTTCTGCAGATATATATTGCTTGCAGAAGTGTCATCTCCACATCCACAAGTCCAGGTATGAGCGAAGATCTCGGGTATGCAGATGTAATCGAACAAGCATATAAGGATATTAAACCATTGTGGTTATTGGTTTACAGTAGGAATGACACAATGCCCAGACCCTTGATGATGCGGTGTGCAGCAGGGCCAGTGCATGGCCGCTGATGCTGATTTGCGGGCAATTAATATGAACTTATCATTCAGCGCGTTTAAATATGTAGCTAAGAGTACAGGACGTACTTCGCTCCTCCGACTCCATTTGCATTACCACGAGATCGAAAGGAGGTTTGATGCAATTTACCGTACCATATATCCAGGCTGTGTTGATGCTGCCACCGAATTGCATCGAAAATGTATTGTTGATGCAGTGTATTGTAGTGTGTGTGTACCGTGCAGAACGCAGACTGCAGCGGCAGCCGATTGTTGTTGGGGGGTGCGATCGCCCGGGGCAACGAGTAAACCCACGTGACTTGGGTGCTCCCAGCCTCGCGCATTACGGCGCAAGTTCCATGTTTCCAATGTTTCCATGCCAAAAACGACGACAAAACACCAAAACTACCCCGACCTCCGACCTCGACATACTAACCCCTCACAGCAGGCACTTGGATCGTGCTTCTGGGAGGAGCCTAGGCCCGGACACTCTCTGGTGGACATGTCTATGCGACTTTGTCCCCAATTGTCATGATGGCCTCTCCTCATTCCTCCTCAACAGCAGCAGCAGCAGCAGCGTACAACACCCGGCTGCAGCGCCAACCTTCCTCCCGTTCAATGTCCCGCGCCGCGTCTCGCTCAGGATCCAGACGGACCTCACCAGAAGTGCGCAACTCACTCGCCTACCGTCACAGTGTATCCGCTGGGCAGTATGCCGCCGGCGACAGCTCGGATGAGGAGGTTCCCGAACCCAAGTTCAGCGCGTCCGTCAAGGCCTTACTCGACGAAGACGGACTCGACCTGTCACCGCGCTTACGCAACAAAAACCTGGGCTCGGCAGGTTCAAGCCAAGAGAGGCGCTCGCGCACCACCTCGCCCCTTGAGCAGTCGAATGGAAGCCCCGCGCCCCGGGTGGTTCGGATCGCTCCCTCGCTCAGCGGCCGGAGAGAAAGCTCGCCGTTAACACAGACCGAAAACGCCGAACATAGCGAACGAAACCACGTACAGAATGATTTCATTACGCCCGCACCGCGCACACGGAGCGTCCGTATCAATGCATCGCGCAGCAACACCCGGTCGCCTGCATCCCTGTCGCCGTCCCAGAGGCGATCGGCCGAAAGGAGCTACATCGACGACCAGGAGCATGGGAGCGCGACACGCTCAGGGGAGAAAAGCTACGACGATGACTATGCTCCGCGGCTGGGTACCGCATCCGTGCTCCGCACGCGAAACATTGAAGATATGGGCATGCACAGCTCACTGCGCGTCAAACGGGTCGGCCGACTGACCGGTACTTTCCTCAATGGGCCTGCGCGGAGAGGGGTATTACGACGCCAGAGTGAAGAAAACGAGATCCGAGAGACCGATTATGATGAAAATAACGATAACGACCACTACCACTACAAGAATACAGCGAAATCCTCCTCCCCCAAAGTCTCGTGGGCCGACCCGAGCCCGCCGACGAGAAGCGAGGAACGCCGTGACCGACACCGCGACCGGGATGTCATTGGCGACGGCTTATTTTCCAGATCGTCTTCTCCGAAGTCGTATGGCTCCCACTCCAAGTCCACCCCTGGCTCTTCGTCGGAAATGTCATCGAAACCGTCGAGCGCCAAGGACCAGCCGGTATTCAAAGTACCTCCCCCGCCAACGTTACCTTCGAATCGTGACCAGGAAAATGAGCCACCACCGACCTTCAAGCGGGTCAAACCGCAAGGTTTCAACCTGCTTGACAAACCTGTGGTCTACGAGGAAGAAAAGAAGGAGAAGGAGAAGGAGACGCCCGCAGACCGGAAAATCCTAGCCACGCGAAGCAACAATACCCCTCATCGACCAGCTCCGCCTCCCCCCAAAATGTCTGTTCTGGAAACTGCCACAGCTACCGGTGGAGCAGCTACAGCATCTCAGTCTCGCAAGAAGCGCAATCAAGTTTCAGTGAACCACAAGCCTTTCACACGGCTAGATTGCGTTGGCCGTGGAGGAAGCTCTCGTGTCTATCGTGTGATGGCTGAGAATTACAAGATCTTTGCCCTGAAGCGCGTTAATCTCGAAGACGTCGACCCCGTGACTTTGGCCGGTTACAAGGGCGAGATCGATCTGCTCAAGAAGCTTGAGAACCTGGACCGCGTCGTGCGTCTCTTTGACTGGGAGTTGAATCAGGATAAGCACACTTTGAGTGTACTGATGGAAATCGGTGAATCCGACCTTGAAAAAGTGCTTACTTATCGACTGAACGCGGAGGATGCACGATTCGATATCAATTTCACCCGTTACTACTGGAAGGAGATGCTCGAATGCGTACAAGCAGTACATGACTACAATGTCGTGCACTCCGATCTGAAGCCTGCCAATTTCCTGCTTGTTCAGGGCCGACTGAAGCTCATCGACTTTGGTATTGCAAATGCAATCCAGGACAACACTGTCAATGTGCATCGCGAGCAGCAAGTGGGAACGCCGAACTACATGTCCCCCGAGGCTCTGATTGACTCCAACGCCTCCCTCGGCTTGCCGGCAAGCGTGGGAAAGATGATGAAGCTGGGTAAACCCAGCGACGTCTGGAGTCTCGGATGCATCCTGTACAAGATGGTCTACGGCCAGCCCCCGTTCGCCAAGATCGCCAAGTACTACGAACGTATCCTGGCCATCCCAAATCCCAACGTGAAGATCGACTTCCCGGCCTTCGCGATAGGAGGCGTCCCCGTACCCCCCGGTCTGGTTCGTACCTTGAAACGATGCCTTCAAAGAGACCAGACCCTCCGGCCCACTGTCGAAGAGCTCCTCAGCCAGCGCGACCCCTTCCTATACCCCGACGCGCAGCTCGAGGCCGCAGTCCCCGTCACGCAAGATATGCTCAACCGGATTCTGGTCAATGTGGTCAACCACTGCCGTGTCCGCGGCATCCCGAAGGACGAGGAGCTTGCCGCCTGGCCGGCCGGTTTCTTTGCCAAGATCAAATCAGCCCTAGAAGAGGGTCCCTAGACTAACCCACACCCGATCGATCGTGCCAAGTGGTTCCCTGTCATACTCTCTGTGTCTCTGCATACATACCCTCTCACATAATTCCCTATGTCCTCTGATTGAAAGCCCCCGCACTTGTTTGGTATATTACCCATTATCTTGATATCCTGATTGAACCCGGCGTTGTCTAGTCCACCATCACCACAGATTGGGATGACGGTTGCGACCTTTTTCTTCTTTCTATCCTCCATCTCCCTTCTCTTCTCTTCTTGTTTCCCCTTATCCCATTCTTGGACCAACCCTTTCTTCTCGTTTTCTTCTTACCCTTTGCCCCACGCTTATTTTGGATAGCATCAAAGCACTGGGACGGCTTCAAGGGGTGATTCTATTATTGTGTGTGTCTGTCGCGCTTTAGCCCTGTTTGATCGTTTCTTATATCTGGTTGGGGTTACCATTGGAAAGCTCCAGCAGCAAGAGAGCATGGTGTATTCGGAGTTGTTTGTACTAGGTTTACAAAGATCTTTCTCTTCGTCTTCAATAATCTGGAATAGTATGGTTTCCCTTCGTTCATATGTTACGAGCTCAAGACACTTATTTAAATTCTCTCTTCGATGGGTGCATTGCATTGTGTTGTATGTTCTAGATACAAGTTGAGAAATGTGTTGGTTTCCATAGAGGCGGCGCAAGAACTGGTAGGAGAGGGAATGTGATTGCGATCAGCTTGTATGGGTTTCTTGATTATTCTCTTGATCCAGACACCACATAGCAACGAGGTCGACGAGCGACCTGTCAACCTGTTTCAGAGGACCATAAACTGTTACTGAGGTACTCTACTGCTTGTAAACCGCATTTCTCTGCAGCTCTTAAGTCTCCGAAATGACTTTCAAAACGATTGATTGGGTATCAATTCATCAACCGGAGGATAAATTCGTTTTGTGTATCTAGCTAACTACTATGTATGTTGAGGTACGATTCAAATAACGGGAATCTCTTTTCAGGAAAGATCGATCAAAGGAAACGAGCAAGCAAGCACACTTTGCGCGCCACTAACGCCACACACACCCCAATGAGAAAATCCACTTCACTTGAAGCACAAACGCAACGAAATGGTACGAGAAAAAAAGGCACAGACCGACGCAGGTCATAAGAAAGACGGGGAAACAGCCGTTGTTGTCATGATCGTTGACAGGGAAGGGTGAGAACGGGGTTTTGATTTAGTTGAGGAGGACGGCGCTGTGAGGGATGGTTAGGATACGAGGGTTATGAGAGGCCGAGAAGGCAGGAAACTTACTTGACAGTACCGTCGAGATCGGGGTTGTTGGTGACCTGGGCATATTTACCCCAAACGACCTGCTTGCTGTTAGATTTGGATCTCGCATGTACAGAAAAGGAGGGGTGTGGTAGCTTGCCTTTCCGGAGGTGGTGACGAGGCCCAGCTCGGAGACGTTGACTTCGAGCACGGTACCCTTGGTCAAGACACCTAGCTGAGTGTATAGAGGGTTCTGGGGGTTCTTCTTGACGGACAGAATGGGGAGTTGGACGGTGACACCGAGCTCGGGGCTGAGAAGATTGAAGATAATAGCGTTAGTATTTAGCGGAAGGTGTGCTTGCTCGATATCAAAAGGATGGATGGATGGGTTCTCGAAGGCCACCCAAGCGGTAGGAAGGGAAGGGAATGGACAAACGTACTGCGTGACATTGGCCTTCTTGTAACGCAGACCCATGGGGCGGATGAAGCGCTCGTACTTGACGGGCCGACGGGTGAAGTCATTGCCGACGAAGGTGGGCTTGGTGATCATGCGCTTCCAGGACTTCTTGTGGGTCTTCTTGCCGGTGTTGACGACCTTGAACATCTCCTCCTCGCTGATGCCCTTGACCTTGGGCAAGGGGACGGCGAACTTGGCGGCCTTCTCGTTGCGCTTGTCCTTGATGGCGCTGGACAGGGCCTTGGCGTTGGTGGCCTGCGAGCGGTCGAGCAGGTACTGGGGCAGGGGCGTCTTGGAGGGCTCCTCGGGGGCGGAGGACTTGACGTTCTTCTCCTCCTGGGCCTTGATGCGCTTGCGCATCTGGATCTTCTCCTTGTGGCGCTGCTGCTGGTACAGCTTGGCCCTCAGACCGCGCAGGTTCTGGGCATCCTTGGACTGCTGGTGGACCTCACGGGCCTGCTTCTTGCGGGCGCGCTCATCGTGATCGAGACGCTTACCGTGCTGTTTCGTCCAGCGTTCGATATACCTGTTTTCACCATGGTCAATGATTTTTTCGCCGGGTGGCTCGAGAAAGGTGCGACGAACTCGTTCTGAGGCTGTTCATTGTGGAAGAATAAATCGTTAGCAGAAAATCCCTCAGGACAAAATCGAATCAGCAGCAACATACCATGTTGAGAAAGCGGCAAAGGCCAACGACAAAATCAACAAAAAGGGAGGAGGTCTGATAGCAAGCAAGCAAGCCAGCAAGCAAAAAGGGAAGGATTGGATACAAAAAAGTTCGGAGAGGGAGGGGCTTGGCGGGCCGACCGATAATAAGTCACGTGGCCCAACTTTATCGTCCCGTCCGGAATTTCTCTCTCCTGTGGAAAGAAAGCGCTTCTGGTTTGCTGGATCGGTTGGTTGTCCCCATTGACCAACAAGCAGGGAACAATCGCTATTGCTTGCCTTCAAGTGAGCCTCGTCAGATACACACGACCATCAAAAATGTTCTCCCGCACTGCCCTCGCCAGGGCCTTCGCCCTCCCGACAATAGAGCAACCATGCGCCGCCGCCGCACGCTTCTCCGTCGCCCGGGCCTGTCTTCACAGCAGCGCCGCATCACCAGCACCAGCACCAACAACAACACAAACACAAACACAAACACACCCCGAATCCCCCCTCTCCGCGACCCCACGAGTCCAAACCTCCACGCCCGCGCCCACCCCCCAAGAACCCCCCTCCTCCACCTCCACCATCGACTTCAAAAAACCCGTGGCCCCAACCTTCACCGCGCCGCTGCAACTCACGCCGACGCTCCTCGCCCAGCTCCCGCAACTCACCACCCAGCAGCCGCACTACATCATCTCGCACCTGCACGACCGGCCCTACCTGCTGACGCAGGGCGACTCGATCCGCCTGCCCTTCCTGATGCCCAAGGTGAAGCCGGGCGACATTCTGCGCTTCAACCGGGCGTCCGTGCTGGGGTCGCGCGATTTCTCGCTCAAGGGCGCGCCCTACGTCGATGAGCGGCTGTACGAGTGCCGCGTGCGCGTCGTGGGCGTCGACTCCGAGCCCCTCCGCGTCAAGGAGAAGACGAAGCGCCGCCGCCGGCACGTGCAGATGGTCCGGAGCAAGCACAAGTACACCCTGCTGCGGGTTATGGATGTCAAGATTAAGACCGCGGAGGAGTTGTTGCGCGAGGGGGCGGTCGTTGCTTAGGAGGATTTCCCCACGGTGTGATGGGGTACTCGAAAATTGTTACTTGCGGGTTCGGGATTTTTCTTTGGGTTGGATGCAGTGACTGTTCACATGGGGCTGTTGTTGGATGGGAGAGGGAGACTGCCAGAGTGAGAAAGGCGAAGACTGGGCAAGAGGTGCATGTTTAGGATGGTTGGAACCTGCAATTGCGAAGGATTATGTACAGATAGAAAGTGGGTGTCTGTTTCCATGCACCAAGTGGTGCACTTGTATTGTATCTCATAATTGGGTTTTTCGAATGTTCAACGTGCTTTTCTTCTTTATGTCTGAGGACGGGGTAGATTTGAGACTCTCACTCAGCAGACAACGCAGATATTCTTCTGGTGTCGACAATACCCAACCAATGAAAGCAATGATACGGATTGATGTCTCCTCGAAGCTCGGAGTGATTAGCCATGAGTCAAGCATTGACTACGGTACCCTCCGCAGCATGATCAACAGATGGGCTACGCTTAGAGACTGGTGTCAAGGAATGGTCCAGAAGATCTTTTAAGAATGTTTTATATACAAAGCCCCAAAGTCGGCACACGAGGGCAGTCCACCGCACCACAGCTATGAGCTGGAATTAATGCTTGCTTGCAGTATCTCATCTGCAATCTTCTCAGCCAGGGCGTAGACAGTTGCCTGCGGATGACCCGGTGGCAGGAAGGGAAAGCTGCTGATATCAACAACCCGCAGGCGTTGCACTCCAAAGACTCGGGCCGCATTGTCGATGACTGCCATCTTATCGTCCTTTTGACCCATCTTGCACGTGCATGAGGCATGGTTGATCGCCGACGCATCTTGTCTGAGGAACTCGCGCACCCGATAATCCGTCTCCACTTCGGACCCTGGCACGCACGTTTCCAGGTCGATAACCCCAACCTCAGCGAGATGGGTCCAAACCTCACGACTGCGCCTGAACGCTTGAATTGAAGTATTCATGTCTCTTGGGTCAGCAAGCCACTGCGGATCAATGATAGGCGGCGTGGACATGTCAGGACTGGCTAACGAGACCATTCCGCGAGAGAACGTAGCCTGAACTATTGATCCCATGGCAATGGTATAGTTTCCCTCAGAAGCATCGGTGCCTCGGCTGACGCCACTAAGTGCCCATTCAAGCTCGGGCCAGTCCTCGGGAAAGTCTGCAAGGCTCTTGAGATTCTCCCCAGATAGCTGGGAACGATATTGCTGCGGCAGCTTCTCGAAGCCAAAGTACCCGGGCCCTACGATTGTCAACGGCCCTCTGGCGTTCTCAATATATTGTCGGACATGCAGTTGATCTGATGCCTCTTCGGTCACCAAAACAGGCACCATCTGCTCGTTCACACGGCACGTTGTAATCACGACAGGGTGATCTTGCATGTTCTTACCGACGCCTGGGAGGTGGCTGACACAGGGGATACCATATCTAGAAAGTTGTTCGCATTCACCAACACCAGAGACCATGAGCAGTTGCGGAGACTGTATGGGTCCCGCTGATACTATCACCTCTTCGCGAGCCCTGACGTTGAAATTGAGGTTTGAGGTCCCAAACGTGCCGGCTGTTGAGACGAGGACCTCGGAAGCGGTCTTGTCTCCGCCGTTGAACAGTATCTTCTGGGCGAGCGTGTTCTTGTAGATTGTCAGCCCGTTCCCACTGTCGAGTGCCTCTTGCAGAAAGCTGGACTCGGATGAGGAACGATGGGCATTCTTCGGGTTGATAGTTCGGCTCATGAACCCAGAGCCTAGCAGGCCGCCACTGTTGAATTCCGTCTCTTTGAACCCAAGCCCATCGGTCAGAACTTTGCGTACAGTGTTAGCCAACGGGTCGATCCAATTTCCCGACGAGACTTCAAGAGGACCGCCGTTATTAAAGGCGTCCTCATTATGCAGAATGTCATATTCACCCCAGATGGTCGGGTCCGGCGGAGTAAAGCGCACAGACTTCCTGTACCACGGCAGCATGTTCTCTAAGGTATAGCTCTCGTCACCCACTTCTTCTGCCCACTTTTGCATGCTGCCCTTGGTGGGGCGGTTATAGTTCATACTGTTCTGAGCGGAACTGCCTCCTAGGAGCTTGCCGTGCGCACAGTGGAAGACACGGCCACCCAGGACTTGCTGTGGCTGCGTCTTGAAGCGCCAGTCGTTCAATGGATGATACGCCTCGGGGGCGTCCCCGCAAAAGAGCCCTCGGGCGTACGCAGGGACGACGGACCAGTTGCCATTATCGATCTCGGAGAATCCACCCGCTTCGACGACCGCTACGCTGAATCGTTCACTCTGGGCAAGGCGACTCGCGATGGTCAAGCCAGCAGTTCCACCTCCAATAACGATATAGTCAAAGGTTGCGTTCACACCGGGCGTGCCGAAGGAAGTTCCTAGAAGAGGACCTCGTCGTCCATAGTGGAAAAGATTGAGGTCCTGTTCTTCCTCGGCGAAGACTGCAGCTGCGAGACCGAATAGAAGCCAGGAGGAGGTATGCATGGCGGACTTGTTCGGATCCAACGGTAGTTGTTCAGAGGACTAGTGATGGAGGATCTTAGTAATAACGATGCTTGGAGGACATTCGAGGAAATGGGTGTCGGATAACGATGCGATCAGTGAATTATATGCAAGAGAAGAGGGTATGAAGAAGAAGAAGCACTGAGCCAGAAGAGGTGGAAGAGGATTTGTTGGCAAGAGGGGAGGGAGTTGCAGTAACACGACATGTTTACTCAAAAGGGAAAGAGGCAAGGTCTATACGCCTTGGCTAATGACACAAGTATGAATGATTACTAGACTATTAACATGTATGTACTAGACTGTACTGTACTGTACCTTCACAAACCACATCTCACTCCGCAATCTCTTCTAGTCCCAGTTGCACCCGACACTGATCCAGACTGTCACTCTGCATCCGCGCATACAAGCTGAATTCATCCGTCTTTGGGACTCCCAGCATCCGGTGAAACCCATCCAGATCCGGCTCGGCCTCCATAATCAACCGTTTCGACTGGGTCGTGTTCCCCAGGTTGGAGTTGAAGATGCCCCCCGCAGAGAGCGGCAGGAAGTCCTCATACGTGATGGGCTCATACTCCAGTACTCCTTCTCGCAGAAGCTGGGATACGCTCGCGGTTCTCAACCCGCTCAAGCCCTTACTCCCCTTCGGAGTGACATGATAGTAGAAAAACGCCAACTTCTGCGCCCACAATTCACCCAACTCGTCCGGAAACCCTTGAAAATGTCTTTCAAGAATGCTTTCGTATTGCGCATCTCCGGTCCCGATTCCCATCTCTGCAACCTCAGCATTCACTGCCGCCAGAATCTCATCATACAGTTTTCTCCCCTTGCGCGTGAGCGCAAATCCCCGCTGCTCGACTTCCCCAAATCGCGCGGTATGCGAGCCCTTCACATAATCTCCATGTCCGGTCCGGAAGAAGACTGTCTCCTCGCGGGCCTTGAAGCTCGTCTGTCGTAGCAGGATTGGAAATTTTCGTCTTGGGGGCCCCTCGATGCGCTCCTTGGCCGGCATACCCGCCTCCCACATTCTGGACTGCACGGCATCAATATCGAGCGTCCGCGGCGTTAGGTGGTTGATGTGGCAACTGGGAAAGGAGACAATATCCGCAATGAGGGGATGTTCGGCTTTGAGGGTCTGGTACTCGTCCAGTGTGACGGTGGCGTGGGAGTGCCAACGGAAGGTTTTGAGGGCTTCGGTTATGAGCTCTTGACCGGCTTCAGGGGTGAATGGGGTTGGTTTTTGTCGGCCCTCGGCGATCTCAATGAGGGTCTGGAGTCGGTCTGTGAAGATGGAGCGTTGGGAGAGGGCGCGTTCGGCAAGGAGACGTGTGCGCGGGGTGAGGAGATCCATGCGGAGGACGGTGGTGAAGACGCGGAAAGGGTGTCTGGATAGGGCTTCTGGGCTGGTAGGTCGGAAGGCCGTGGCGTGCATGGGGAAGCCGGCGAGCGTGAGATTGTAGTAGCCGACTGGATGCATGCCCATGATGGCAAACAGGCGGCGGATGGTGGTGAGTTCTTGAGCAGTGCCCAGTCGGATGGCGCCATGGCGTTCGACGCGGTGGCGTGCGGGGAGGATCTCGTCCACGTCGGTGAGATCATTACTTGAGCGCTTGGCCTGTGCGATGATGGTCTCTGTATCGGCTTGGTAGACGAGGTCGACGAGATCGCCGTAGAGAGGAACCTCATCTTTGTACATCTCAGAGAGCGCGTGGCAGAAGCTGGCCCGAAGGGAATCCTGGCTCCATTCTTGAGTTGATGCTGCCATGGTTGAGGTGAGTCGGATCGCGCTGATTCTTAGAGAGGAAGCAAGTGTAAAGGAAGCCTGTAGATAATGGGGCAAAGGCTGAGTAAATAATCGTCGTCGGTACATGAATGATAAACACAGGCAAGCGCTGGTTGGTCGAGCTTCTATACTAGGTTAGATAAGATAAGAACCGATCAGTCAGGATGAGCAAGCTGCCAGGTGGACAAGACGACTTACCATGCAGCTCACATTTAATATACCCATGCCTCGTGGAACTTCAACATGACGTTCATACCAGACCGACCAAGTCCATCACCATCACGTACACTTCATCCGCATGACCATGCACTGTTGCAAGTCATCACCCCGATGCTCTCATACATTGCCGTGTATAGCCGTCTTGTGCCTGAAAAGCATGTCTCGGGTACTTCATCCGTCGGAATCCGATTGCCAGCCCAGTCGAGTGACTGACAGACTGATCCATCGGATGGAGACTTCGGAGTCTTCTCCGGAATTAGCGGGGTGCCGTGGAGGGACCGTGGAAAGCTGTGGGACGAAGACAGAACCGGAAGAATGATATGTACTCAAGCCAATCGGAGTGCGGGAGCTAGAGATCTTTCCGTCGGCTTGTTCAAGGAGGTTCAAAGATATCGATTGCATTGTATCGAGTATGAGTCCTGAAGGTGATGGAGGCGATGAAGTCGGTATTTCGCAGCTGAGAGTCAGAAGGCGGAGAGACGCAACTACCTCGGTTGCATGATAGACAATCTCTGTGTAGCCCACAGGTTATAGTCATGCGGCCAAACAAGATCGGTCTGGCCCTTGCAGCCTTTTTGTAAAAAGTACTATGACAAGTGAGGATTGGAGGTGTATGTGATGACTCTGTTGGCAAGGCATTGGACCAAAATTGTGAAAGCATTGTATCTCAGTGAATTGGGGCAGCCTTCGCGAAGAAATGGGCTGCATACACCGAGAAAGAACCGATGGGGTCACCTTATGACAACCACACCATCTACAGTTTGCTGGAGACAGAGCTACTCTGATGCTCGGTATCGGTATTTGTGTATGCACATGGATGAGGAGTTACATTGAGTGGTCTTGTGTCATTGCGCTGCCACAGTTGTACCATATATACGTACATTAACCGGGCGTGGTTTATCCCTCGTGGCCCGTGGTTCAATCCTCCGTCTTGCGAGGCGGAGGCGGGCTCTTCTTGACCAAAATAAAGTCCTGTTCCAGAAGCCAGAACCCTGTTGACTCCCTGCCGTCAATTGTCTTGGTGATAGGTGTCACGTTGTGTTCCTGAGCCAAATCGAGGTCCTCACACCACTTGTAGTCCACAATCAAACTTTTCTTCACCCCGAACACGGTGTCACTCTCCACAAAATTGCTGTCTCGAGAGTACAGGGCAGTGATCAGCTTGGTGTACGCGGGGTGTTCGATCATAAAATGCTATTTGGTGTTAGCATCTATGCACAGACTCCGAGGTTGAATGGTCTAACCATGTGAGCGGGGCGGAACCAATGCCGCTTGAGCTTGCGCAAGAGCTCGCCAACGGGGCCGTCGTTGGAAATTGGATAGGCTACGGGTTTGACACAAACAAAAAGGAAGTGACCCTTTTCGTCCGAGAGGATTTTCCCCCGGCAGTTGGGATCGGCGTTTCCATCATACTCCAAGTCGTACACTCCGTTGCCGTCCGTCTCCCAGACGTCGATTAATGCCTTCGGTACATTATTGCCATCTGTATCTTTGATCCAACCACGTACGATCGTGGGCTCGCCGGGGGTACCCTCTGTAAAAATCGATTCTCCGTATTGGAATGAATGCGCTTCTTCGTCATGGAATGGACCCAGCACAGAAGACTCGGTAGCTCCGGGCACAGCAGGATAAGAGAGGGCGTCAACTAGCGCGGAGATCCCCAAGATATCGGAGAGAAGCACGAACTCGTGACGGACATCGGTCGAGATTTGTCCGACCTACAGAAGGCGCTGTTAGGCTATAATGTGACTCGGCAGAGGACTGTCACCCACTTTGGTCAAAAACTGCCATGCTTGCTCCCATTCATCAAATTGCAGTCCAACGTCTCGTACGTAATCATGGGCCGCTTGAATCAACTTCAGAATGAGATATCGGAGTCGCGGGTTGTCGCACATGGAATTGATCTTCATCACATTTTCCGTGATATTCTCTATTGTCAGGTCGAGCATTGGAGGTAGATTAGCCGCGATTTCCGCTGGCGTTGACGCGGCCGCCCATTTGGTCCGAGTTCGGTCGCTCAGTCCCTCGACCGGCGGAGCTCCGTTCAGATCTTGCTTAGACATTGTGAGACTCAGATGCGGTAGGTATAGAAATGATCGGTGATGGTTCTCGAACTGGACAGTCGCCGAGGCGTGGACATCTTTCTCTTATACTTCGTCTGCCTCGCAACTCGCCTCGGTTAGCAACATTTTGATCTCGAAAGGCTCAAAACACACAATCTCCCCGCATCAGCCTAATGCGGGGCATAAACCACTTGAGACTTAGAACATCACTCCAGGTGTTTGCGCCGGTAACTGTATCATGGGTGTATGCCGCTCAACGAGATCCGTCGGAGCGGAAGGATAATGCGGAGGTGGTTCCGACGGAGGAAGCCGTGGCGGAGGAGCAAGACTTCCCTTCCAGCAACCAATTTAGCATTGAGCGACTGGCATCGGTCTGCTCAGGGAGTTCAAAGCATGATCGAAGATGCTGGAGCTTGGTGATGTAAAACACCTCTCCGTAGAGATCAGGGATTGCACGCGAGTTCCATATGCCGGTATTCCGTCAAGTTACTCCGTACTCTACATTTCTTTCCATTACCGAAGCTCAAGCAACCTGGCCCAGGTCCTGCATCAACCGTCAATAGTTCTGGGTTTGTTGGCGAGTCGTCATTCTGCAGCATGAATAGAAGTTCCCTTCCGCTGTCAATATCGGGTGGCCGAGACGGAGCATACCATGACGTATAGTACGAATGGCTTATTCGTCCGAACAATGAGCATCATGATTTTCATTTTGAACTTCTTTCGACTGCATAATTGCGGATCACGATGCAGATCTGGAGCATGGAATCACATATCTGCCAATCCTCGCATATGTCATCATGCTCGTAAGAGTGACTTCTATCACCAACCAATCGTAACGGACGATTTGTCGATGACTAGCGACGAAGCTCAAACCATGGCAGCAAATTGGGTGGTTTTAGGAACAATGCGGGACCCATTTTTCGTAGCCTGCCAGCACAGAGTACTCAGTAACAATTTCTGAAGCCTCTGCGAGTTGTGAGAAGCACAAAAGGGGTCAACCCCAGACCCCGCGTAAACCCCGGATTCCCAATCTTTGACGGACGTGCTCGCCGTAAGTAAGCTTGGCCGGCATTATCGGGCATTTGGCAATCTGCGACCGGTGGATCAGAATGTCGAGAGCCAATCTTATCTAGCGCATCTCTAGTGTGGAGCACATGTCGTCGGAGTCAGCTGAAGAATCCAATAACTACGGAGTACCTTACCTAGGTAGCATCGTCAACAGGAACCCAAAGAGATCAACAACATTGACTGGAACTGCAGTTCAACTGGTCAGGGATGGAAGGCGGAGGGGAAACTGCCTCGCCGGTGACGGCCAAATTGCGCGCTTCTCGCCGACGCCCGCCGCGCGCTTCCCGTGCCTGCGAGACTTGTCGAGTCCGCAAAACCAAAGTAAGAAACTCCTGTTTGTTCGTCCGTTCGTCACATCTCCCACTGACTCTCGATAAACATAGTGTGATCAAGCTCAGCCTTGTTCTTATTGTGCCTGTATGAGACACTGCAGAACCGACCCCTCTGTATGTGAGCGACACGGTTAATCATTTGACTCTCAGATCATTCGCTCGACTGTTTGTATAGAGCTGCAGGTCCCAGCGAGAACTCGTCTATAGTAAAACGCCAAGCGCAGATTCGCGAGGCTCAGAGGTACCTCCATACTCCTTGTTCTCAGCTTTCTTGCTATCTTCGGGTTCTGACCTTAGACCAAGACAGAAAACCAGACCATCACCATGGCCAGATGTCGATCAGAGCCGCTATGACAGCTTCCAGCACGTCAATCCCCCAGACCATTCCAGCAGAGGAATACCCCGCATCGCTCGAAGTGATGGCAGCGTCAATGCTAGTTCGCCCGACCATCTCACTCCCAAGCGCGATGATGACACTATGCCCGGTAAGTAGACTATGCTCTAGTCATTCATCTTCCTTGGATTGTTTGCTCAAGAATGCTTTGCAGCCGCCACGCCTGAGCTAGTCTGCGACTCAGCCTCAAGAGACGGGTTGAGCGGTGTCAACATTCACACAAATGGCACAGAATTCTACGGCAATTCCTCTAATCTGGCCTTCCTTGGCAACTTGTATGCACGAGCCCGTACCCAGGCAGGCATTAGAGGGTCAACCGTCCCTGGTAATGAGCATATTCATGCTCCGATTGAGGGCCATACCGCGGCTTCCGACACGGTGCAAACCAGCAAAGATGGATTGAACCAGTTGACACCCAGCCCGACGGCAGACACGCAGTCGGAGGGTGCGCGTCCTACAACCAACACAACGCAGCTTTCTATCGTGAATCTGCTTTACAATCCAAAATATCCGAGTCAATCTCCCCTACAAAGTGATGGGCAAAGTGTAATTGACAGCGGTGGAACCGCGAAGAATGTGGTGAGCTCGCAGAACACAGCTAAGGGATATACAGGTGAGCACAAACCAACACTTAAGTCTTGAAGTCCCCAGTATTTAAGTGGAAATTTCAGATATAAGCCACGAGCATGATGTCATACCAATGATCGAGAGCCTATCAGAAGAGGCACAGATTGAAATCGAGAAAATGTTCATTGGAAGTTACTTTTGCAACAAGCATTATATACACCCTATGCTGTGCAAAGGCAAATTCATGCAACGTTGCGAGAAAGAGGCCTTCGTGATAAGCAGGAGAACCAGCTTGCATCGTGGATCCTCAAAGTTCGCTGGGTTATACTTCGCTGTGGTCGCGTTGGGTGCGATCAACGCCAGTCCACATGAGACGGCCCTGCTAGACCATTATTGCAACTACAGCCCCATTTCAGGGAGAGCCGGGACCACAAGCAGACCATCTGTGTTGGACTTTGCTGATTTCTATTTTGGCCGAGCCAAGCGGGCTCTGGGAGATCTATTCGAAAGCTGCAGCTTGGAGGGAGTGCAGGCGCTTCTACTCCTGGTAAGCTTTTCTCACTTTGATGGAAGAGAGACTCCATGCTGACCCATTTCTTCAGAGTGTGTTCTGTCAGAACGCTCTTCGACCGCATAGTTGTTTCATGTATAGTGGAATGGCGGTCCGAACCGCTGTAGCCATTGGACTGGCATCAGGGATGACGTCCTTGTCCCCAGGTGTTCGCAAAGAAGGAATTCGGACTTGGTGGTAGGTAAATCGTCGTGTTCTCATAGTACTTGACTGACAAGATCAGGTGTATTTATTCGCATGAGATGTAGGTCAGAATACCACACTCAAGCTCTCAGGATTACTAAGAAAAGGCAGTGAGATGTGTTGCTCTTCTGGTCGCTTAGACAGCATGAAAGACCTGCAGTACTACCAAGTTCCCTTACCTATTTTGAAGGTGAAGTACTAGTGACAACCCATTGAAGAAATGTATTGACCGTGCCTACATAGGTCACTCCCGGCAACCTACTTGATGCCGATGCCGAAGACAATCATGTGGCAATGATTCCAGCAATGGCGGCGCTAGCACAAATCATGTCCGAGGCATCACACCTTCTCTACCACTCTCCCAAGCGCTCAGTGGGCGAGATGTCGCATATTGCCATAGATCTAGACAACAAACTGCTGGGATGGAAGTCTACTTTACCTGAATTCTTAAATATCGACGCCGCCTCGCTCAATGATACAGAGTGGGCCTTCAAACAGAAACTCGTGCTAAGACTAAGTACGCCAGACAATCCTAAACAGACTTCATCCTACCTTCTCAGAAGCTGATGTACCCAGGATATTACAATACCCGAATCCTGATCCACAAGCCTTTCCTCGCCGCATCAGCCTCCAACACCGAAGCCCCAAATATCCTCCAGCACCTGCACGCCTGTCTCGATGCCGCGAGAACCAGCATCCACATGCAGTACGAATCATTCATACACCGGATCTACATTCGTACCTGGTCAGTTCCCCTGGTGCCGCGCCATCATCCCACACCCTCTATCCACTGACCAACCCCTCCTGCAAAAAGGTGGTACAACACCTCCTACGCCCTCTACGGTGCCATGATTCTCCTCCACCTCATTCTCTCGGGATACCCCAGCATCCGCGACGAAGACCTGCTACTCGACGTAGAGAAGAGTCTCGACATCTTTGAATCGATGAACAACATCGTCGTCGCCCGCCGTTGCGCCGAGATGATCCGCGAGGTCCTTGAAGTCGCACGAGCCTGCGTAGCTCGACGTCGCACCCCCCACTACACCTTGTCCACTTCAACCGTGCCACCACCGCCGCCACTGCCAATAACCGGCCCAGCGAACCCGTCTGCTTCCTCACCTGCACCATTCGGCCTAGGCAACCCGCACACCCAGCAACAGCAAGCTGCCACAAACCCCGCGACCAGCACAGCACCCGGCGTCGACAACGATTTCTTTTTTTCGCTGTTCAATCCCGACTCGCAGCCCAACGATACCCGCGCCGAGATCCTGGCGAATCTGGTGGATCCCATCATCCTCGAGGACTTTGCGTTTGGGAACGGGGCCAGTGATTTTTCGTTCTTTCTTGGAACCTGAAGCGGAATCTGGAGTTCTGATTAAGATGTTCTTAGTGAGCAGCGGGAGGCGGGGATGCGTGTCTTGAGACCTTAAGACCTTGAGTTACTATTGACAAGTCCCCTGTATCTATTACTCGATTATAGACATCGCCGCAAGCTGCGTAGCTAGCACCACAGTCCCGAGCTCTAGATCGGAAGCCCGCATACCTACCCACAGCGCCCAGTCCCAGTAGCTTCGACGAGAACCCAGAATCCTGCCTTCAGTAGACCTAATACAAACAAACCAAACCTCGGAACGTAGCCTATAGGCAAGCCCCAGTGCCTGCCTAAGGTATCCACAAGGCATCATCGAGCCGGGGTTCGCCCCCACCCCCACCACCAATCCAGCCCGAAGTCCGCACCTGCAGCAAAAGAAATGTCCCAAATCAGGTACAGTGCAAACCACCTAGGACAGACACCGCTTTGGTCTTCCCTTCGGTAGCCCCAGTTCATTCATCCCAAACACGGTAGTAGGTTAACTGAGCCGTGACTATGAGGTGTGAACCGGCGGCTCATTGGACGCCGGCCCTGGTGTGCAAGAGGGAGGGAGGGGGAGGGGCGCGCTGGGTGTAAAGGGAAATAGGGTAAATGGTACAGTACAGATCAGACTTCATAACATAACATAATATGAATGGTACCTACCGTCACGGGTCGAGTTTCCTCCCTAGGGAACTGTATTTCGGTACACAAAGGCTAACTGGACCCCTAGCGTGGCTTTAAATCGCCCAGACCACATCATCGGGGTATGCCTGTATGGCGAGCGGGTGCTATCAATCGGCTGGTGATCATGGCATGGAGAGAGAGGAATGTATGCGGATGCGCTGCAGAGACGGGAAAGGAAGGGATTTCTCCGGGCCTAATTCACGGGTCACCGAAGAGGAAAGCACCAAGACGCCGAGCCAGTCGGTGACCGGCGAGAGGATGATGACTATGATAGCCTCGACATGATCTATTTCTAAAAAAGCCTTTTGTACAATGTATCAGCTTTAAATCATGTGTTTGATCAATTCACACTTTCTATCTGATTGCCATCCAGTCTATGTTCATCCCATATCCTTCATGTAGGGGGGAAATAATGAAACCATATGTACAAATATAATGCGAGTGGGATGCTGGAAAGTCATCCACCCGTCCATCTAGGGAATTAGTTCGTAAACCAGCAGCATAGCCGTCATCAAGACACAAAGTGGAAAAAGCAAGAGGTATCATAGAAACGAGACCCCCCTCCTAGCAAGAAGACAAAACGCCAGAACCAAAAGAGACATGCAAATTCATCAGGGCATCACATAAAGGTTGGGGAAAGCAGACACAGAAAACACTGCTAGTAAAGCCCGGGGTATCGCGAATCTCCTTTTAGGGGGGACATCAAAAAGAGAAAGGTGGGAGAAGAAGAAGGGTAATAGATGACTAGAGAGGTGGGATAGAGGAGTCTTGCAGGCTCTCATCACTGATAGAGGTTGCTGGAGATGCCAATCCCGAGATGACTGAGGAGGTGCCACCCAGACCACTGTCCGGAGCCTCCAAGATTGAGTCCTCCATGGCGCCCATGCGCGGGGGATTGATCGTCGTGGGCTTGGCAGCGCTGGTCATCAGTTCATCGATGCCAGGTTTTTCAGGAACGTAATGATCCAGATTGTTCGCGTTGTCCAGACTCTCCAAGGCAAACTCCAAAAACTCAGCATCCTTCTTGCTGACGCTCAGCGTCCAGCGGTATTCGCAGAGTCGCAGCCGATAGAATTCGGCTTCTTCCTTGGTTGGGGCGGAGATGCGAAGGAGGACCCCGAAGGAGCCGATCAGAGCAAAATTGGTCCGTGCCGTAGCCGGCCAGAAGGACCGCAAGTGGGAGGGCCGGAGTCGGTTGACAAAGTCCATTGCGGAGATCAGTCGCGTCTTGGCGGCGGAGCGACAGATGTGGGACAAGTAGGCGTCGGCGTTCTCCGGCGCCAGCGACCGCACAATGCAGCGGTGTAGGGTGATCTCCGTTGCGAAGTAGGCTAAGTGTAAGGCACCGTTGCGAGCGTTGTCCTCAGTGACGACCTCGAACAGATCGCTGCCCGAGTCCATCTTTAACTCCGACGGAAGGCGGCCAAACCATTCTTTTAACCGAATCTGGGCCGGCTTGGCACGTTCGAGAATCATCCGAGTCCGATTGTTTCCCGCTGCCTTGAATTCCTCAATCGCCTGTAAAGTGTAAAAACGATCCAAGATGTCGGAGAGAATGGTGGTCAGAGCCACCATGTGACAGAAGGATAGCGGGCCGTGGCCGACGGGCGCATCGTCGTGTTGTGCTGAGGCAGCGAAAGCGTCGGTGAAATCCTGCTCCACCAGGTCCTGAACCATCCAATTGGAGGCGAAGATGTGAGACGGCCGTCCATGCACAAGCGCGGACCACTTATCCTGCATGTATAGGGCCCATGCCAAGCGTTTTCGGAGCCCTTTCTCCCATGTGTCCATCCGCCAATTAGAGCAGTCCTGGTGCAAGCCAAGCTCAAAGCCGGCTGTGACCAGCTGCGCAGTCAACGCGGCTGTGGCTAGGTTTGACCTCTGCATAAGAAGCAGTCCCGCCTGGATAGTAGAGATGGAGGCGTAGGGAAGCGACTCCACCAAAAGCCGAAGGGCCGTGCTCTCCAAGCGGCCGGCATCGGGACGCCGGATGGTCTGAGACGCAGGGCCAACATCGACGAACTTCAAAGCGAGGACATAGACAGCAGAGAGAAGCAGTGGTGACAGGCCACTCCGGGCCCGATAGGACTGTCGGAAACTGTCTTCAAGGAGAACGGGGAAGGTGGGATGGACATGTTCGAAAAACTTCTCCACTAATGTGGAGCCATAGGGAGCGACCAGGCCCTCGATGGCGTCCAAGGAAGCAGTGTGCGGTGAGTCCGCGGGCGATCGAGTGCTGACCACCCGCATGAAGGTGCCGTCGTCACTGAACTTCCGCACACGGGAGGCAGCCACAAACCCTTCTTGGTTCTGATCCAAGGGCAAGAAGTCCAGGAGGGCGGGCTCTAAGTCGGTGGTGAGGCCAATATGTTGGATGGAATGTTGCCAGAACGAGGAGGAGGAAGTGGGCAACTGATGATCAGGTTGGTGGTGAGGGAGGGTGTGATTCAAGGGTGGGCGGACAGGGTCGGATTTGGCCAGCACCGGGGGGAGGGTAGATAACCTGGCGGCGGGGATGTTGATTAGCTGAAAGTCCTACTATATCTCGAGTCCAAGTCCGAGATCGGCCGTGCCCGGTGAAATCATACCTCTTAGGCGATCCCAGCTCCTCGGATTCGGTCTCGTCCAGTTTCCGCTTCTTCGCCTGCAAGTCGGCCGTGCCGGGGCGACTGGCCACCGCCAGTGTGAAGGTACAGTCCTGCCGGTGAAAGTCGCACGAATAACACTTGTTCACCATTTCGTTCATAGCACACCGGCTCTTTCTGCGCACGCATGCGTCACAACTCGACCCATCCCGACCTGGCGCGGTGACACGAGGGAGCGTTCCCACGGAAGATACAGGCGAGTGTGGCGTAGATAGAGAACCGGGCTGGGGGGCAGGTGTTTGTTGGACTTGGGAGGACTGCGGGATCCGGGGACGAAGTAGTTGGTGGTCAGAGGAAGGGGATTGTTGGAAAGACGCTGCTGAAGGGCCTGTTGGGCCAGTCGTCGAGGACGACTGCAGGGTGATAACAGCAGCCATTCAGGAAGGCAGGAATGGGCAGGTCGAGCGCCAGGTAGGTGATAGGGCGATAGGCCAGCCCACGGAGATAGGTCCGGGGGAATACGGGGAGAGACAAGACAGGGGAGGAGTGGGAGGTGAGAGATAGGCGATAGATCGAGTGCCAATCTCACGAATGGCTGATCGCAGATAGGCAGTAATAATGAGAATACAAATGATAATAATACTGCACGATAGCGACTCGGGGTCACGTAAATAGCACCGGGGCGACCCGGAACGTCCGCCGTCACAGGGCTCCGCAATCCCAGGGACGGAAGATCAATCTAGAGGGATGGCTGACTCGTAGTCAGGCCGGAGTCCCTGTCTGATATCTGATCCCCTGTTAGGGGATTATCTGGGGGGAATACTGCTGGCGCCGTGGTGGTTGGTAGTGAGGATTCGCCAGGAGGGAATCGGTATTCCTTTCCTGCAGAGCGGCGGGCGATAGTCCAACGCACCGACCAATAGCTGCCGGGGCTTGACGGGGGGGCCAAGTACGAACCGCAGCGGAGAAGCTTATCAGGGAAAATAACCGGACAACCAAGCAACGGATTGTAGGAGGGGGCAACTGATGAAGCTAGCGGGGGGGGGGGGTTAGAATAGAAAAGATAAAGAAGAAGAAGAAGGAAGAGGGTGAGTGGGTAGGAAAGTAAGAGAGAGGTTGAAGAAGAGCGTGGGAGGGAGAGGGAGAGACTGAGAGTGAGTGAGTTACAACACTGATTGATCACTTCAGGCAAGAGCAGCCAGCGGAACCGGAGCAACGAGCAACTCAATTGGGAAGGCGCGAGGGAGCGCCGGCGGGGAGGACAGGCAGAGGAACAACAACAGTATAGGTAATCTTATTGAAACGATGGTGACGACAATGATGATGATAATCGAAATCGAAATCGATAATCAATCATAGATAATCAGGGAGGATAGACTGAGCTGAGCTGAGAATAGATAGTAGGTAGGTAGTGTATGTAGTCAATCACACTGTTCCTGTTTCGGATTCCCAGATACTTGGATAGTAGTATAGTATATAACTATAGCATCCACCAGGAATCCGGTTTCTTTCTTTTGCTCTTTTCTCCTGCAAAGCAGAAAACAGAGAGGAGAATCAATCACAGAAACGTCCCAGGGTGATGATGGGATTCTCTTGAATTTGCCGCCCTCCCCCCTCCCCCGCCCCCAAGCCATGGGGAGTCATAATAATATACTGGCCATGACAGAATGACTCTGCGCAGCAAATCGCGGTAGTCATCAGGATCAATAAGAGAATCTCCGGATGAAGCGATCGATCAGCGAGGAGGGATCCGACTCTCTCCATCGAGAGCATTTCCCACACGTAACAGTAAGTTGTTCGCCGCCAGTTCCTGCGCCCTTCGACTGCTGGAAGCGATAAGCCGGGCGGGCGTGATTGGATCTGGTGGTCTGGGGGGGGCAACCGAGGGGGACTTGGTATTACGTACTGGAATCCCTCCCTCTCCCACCCCATGGAGGAAGTTGTGGTTGACCGTTTCATGGCTTGTGGCCAAAGATTTAGATGTGATTCTTACTTAGTGTGATCAGAATAAATATCTATCAGGGCTGGGGCAGTTGCTTTGCTTCGTACTAATAACTACATGATCAGATCTGCTTCCCTCCGACACTAAGCACTTAAGCACTTACGCACGAGAGCAACGCGCTGATGAGATGATGGGATTGGGACGGAGAATGAGCCGGGGAAAGAGGAGGGGGGATTGTGACTGGTGCGCCTGTCGGGAAACCTGCATTACTCAGCAGAGCCTCCAATCACATCATCCCGATAACGCTATCGAGACACCAATCAGACAGACAGTCGAGAACCCAAAGAGGGATAGCGGCAGACCGGCAACGGGGATCGGCCCTGCAGCGGCGGCTTTTCTTTCCCCACAAGCCCTCCAGCCTTCGCCGGCCAGACGCCAAACCCGGCGACCAGACCAGTGACCAGTGATCACTGACCACTGACCAACAAATGCATGCGCTTGGAACTGCAATGACCAAAGGTACTCCGTACCTTAACTTTAAACTCCTACAGTAGGTAAAATGAAAAGTAATCATTGATCCGGAATGCATCTCTCCAGTGGATGATTGGTGGACGACCGCCTCCTTGGGCAGCTCTGCCGCCAGTCCTTAATAATGGAAATGCTGGCCGGAGGAGAGCTGTCCGAGAACTGTACAGAGTCTCCGTAGAGTCACTCACACTCCCAGTATCTAACCTAGAATAGACCACTACCACCAACTCTAACGTTGTCCCCGTAGCCAGTAGCCAATTCCCTTCCTACTTATACTTATACTTATACTTATACTTTGACACACAGACTCCGTGGCTGAGGATGGATCTAATCTCTTTTCCCCAGTAGAGCAGGGGACATCTCGCACGGTCGTTGTGTCTGATTGTGTCTGACCACCTTATCGCGTTGGTTTCTGTTGTTCTGGGGAACAAGAATCAGACAATAATTGCCCATAGTAATACGAAGTAGTCTATGCGTATACTAACCTAGAACTTAGGGTCTAGTTCACACTTTAGTTCCCCCGGAGTTGCGACACATGCCCCGGTTCCAATTCTCATTACTTAATGACCAGGAGGATGACTCAATTTCTCGTCCGAGGTCATCGGGAGTTTGGAGTTTGGGGCTGGTTGCCCAAGTTTCAGCCAACTGCCTCGTCCCGATGCCTGGTTGGACTTGATAACCAAGTACCTAGTATAATACGCTGATTATCTCATGAGCTTGAACCGACTATATCACGCCTCTTATTGGCTTGGTGTGACCTCCGGCGATTTTATTGACTTTCCGAAAGATGCGATCGCCTTGTGAGGAGATTTCCGTGGGCATACTCGAGTACATCAATCACATCTACCGTACACTATACGAGTCTCAACCTAGGAGTACTTAGTCTACAAACCTCAAACAAATCGCCCTACTATACCTACCCCCTCCCACTGCCCAACACATCACCACCATAACAAGACACAAAAAAAACAAAAAAAAAACAACAACAACAACAACAACAACAACACCAGAACTCCATGCTAGAATATCCCTTTCCCTCCCTCCCAACCTTTCCAAAGCCCCCCAAACCCAGGGGAAGCAGATCACCCAAAACCACACTTCACTCCGTGAAGTTCCGCAACTTGGTCAACTCATCCAACAGCTCCTGCAGATCCCCATCCGAGATCTTATGCTGCAGACTGGGGATGAGCGACTTCGCTTCCTCCGCATTATCGCAGCAGAGACTGCCTGTGCACCAGACAAAGCATTAGTTACTGCCCAGCTGCCCCATGCCCCGAACTTTGTCCCAACAAAGAGGACGGAAAGAAAGGGGAAAACGAACCAAGCTGCGACCGCTCAAACATCTCCAACTCCGTATGCGAGTTCAGCAACCGCTCCACCGCCTTGATGTTCTCCTCGTCCTTGAACCGCGCAAACACCTCCAGGTAGTCGAGCGTCTTGGTCAGATTTCTTGTCACATCAATTAGCCATGGCCATGTTGCGGGTACGCGTAGTTCGGTTTTCCCTCCACTGCAATCATTCCCAAACTCGACACTGCCAAAACCCCCCAGTCGCAACTCTCTACCTCCTCGAAATAACCCCCATCTCCATCCCAACTAGCCAAGACCAGCCCTAAGAAAGAAAAAGATGCAACTCACTCAGGCTCCTCATACTTCTTCCCCCCGCGCCGCTTATTCTCCAACACCTTATTGATGACCAACCGTGCCTCGGACAACGACAGCGTGTGGGTGTTCTGGTCCGCGCCCAGGCGCAGCGTCGACGCCGCCTCGAGTTCGCCCTGCGGGAGGGTGCGCTTGCGGTGCGTCGGGGCGGGGAGTTGGAAGCTCATTTTTTTTTTTGGTTGGGCTTTTGCTTTTGCTTTTGCTTTTGCCGGTGGTCTTGGGTCGTTCGTTCGTAGCCCGCGATATTCGTGACTTGTGAGTAACGCGCGCGCCGATGGAGTCGGTGGTTTGCGATGTAGGGGATTCAGTGAAGTGAAGTGAGGTACGCTTGATTATGGCCGGGCCGGGGATGTTGGGGTTGAGGTAGGTCGGCGCCGAGTTTGTTTTTCGGACGGACAAAGGTTGAGGTGAGGTGAAGGCGGTAAGTTAGCTTGCTTGCTGTGGGCGGAGAGAGCGGGGGGGGCGGTGAGGTGTGGTTTTTTTTTTTAATCCCGTTATCATTATCATTATCGGCCACCAGGTGGTGAGATAACAAGAACACAGTGACGTTACTGGGTATACTATGCTGTGTCTTGTGCTGGGATTGTTTGTGCACATTGTTTACAAGGCTAACTCTTTCATGATCTGGGCATGAAGTAAAGGAACAAGGTGTAGGGTATCATTTTAACATTGTTCTGGTGTTTTCAGGAACTTCTTTCTACACTCTCGAATCGAAATAAACGCCCTTTATACATGTAGGCTATGCAATATACCACGAGGATTATTTTCAATTGTTCAGACAGTCCGCCGGACGCAGTCTCCATGCGACAGGTTATACCTTCTTGAAGGCCACATCCTCCGGCAGGCGGAAACTGGCACAGAACATCTGCTTGTTGGGACTCACCAACCGCACGTTGTGGATGGCCAGCTCCAGCTCCTGCCGGCCACTGCCCCCGACGCGGTCCTCCGTCGTGATCTCAAACCCAATGCGCTCCGAGATGCGCTGGCAGATATCCACATGGTCGTCGTGCTCGTCCTCCGAATGGCCCGAGAAGCAATACACGTGCACCGTCGGCAGCTTCTGCTCCGTGTGCGGCGCGAACCGCGCCTCCTCGCCCGCGTACACCCCGACGAAGGCGTCCAAAAACTCGATCGCGTTGCCGGGCAGGTTCATCACGTAGTGCTGGAAGACGGTGGGGCGGTGGAACACCTCCGGCGGCGGCGCGGTGTCCTTCTGGCTGCGGCGGACCTTGGGTTCGATGGTCACGGTGAGCGGGGATTCGAGGAGCCGGCGGGCCGACGACCGGATGAAGTCGCGCCCGTCCTGGTTGTGCGGCGTCACGAACTTGTCGACCTTGTTGCGCTTGATCGCGTCCTGCATGACCTCGTACCCGTGCGGGTTGAGGTCGTTGGCCCAGACGAAGATCTTCTTCTTGCCCGCCGGCACGGCGAAGGGGCCCACGCCCGCCATCACGTCGCAGACCATCTCCCCGGGCCGGAACTTGTCCACCAGCCGCCGGTGCTCCGTCTCCAGCCGGCTGTTCCAGTACACCCGCGAGTAGTCGAACCGGAATTCGCAGTTCTGTTCGTGTTGGATGACATTCAGGTCATTCACGCCCCCGAGCAGCTCGAAGGGGAAGGTGCGGAATTGGCTGTGGGAGCCCACGTCGTCGGTCTTGCGGATCACCGTCTTCACGGTGGGGTTCTTGTCCAAGAGGATCTCGGCAATGATCTGTTTGTAGGGAAGGTATTGTTCGCGGAGGTTGAGGTGGGCTGGTTTGGGTGGAAGGGTTTAGTTAAGGGCACGAACGGTTTGGCTGGCGGTGGGAGGCAGTACGTACAGACGTGTCCGACTTGGGTGAAGCCCTGGGGGATTTCATCGCACAGCTCTTCGGGGAGAATGGATGCCATGATGTCGGCTGGGAGGAGATTAGTCCACAGAAATTGCACATCGGGGTGGGTGGAATCGTTATGTACCATAGGACCAGTAATCATAGTCAATCGTCAAATCGTAAGGGCCAACGCTCACCATGCCCTTCTCAACCAATTCGGAGACGGTAGGAGACCAGGTCGCCGTATCTAAGCCTTCTATCAGTTCGTTGCTCTACATCAAAGAGCAGATGAACTGACCGTCATGCTTGATCTCCTCCCGCAGCAACAGGCATTTGCGCACGGCATCATCCTGCTTGATATCCCGCAGCGTGGCCATTCTGGGCAGCGCCAACAAGTCGCGCTTCTTGTGCAGTGCTTGTCGCACCGTCGCAATATCCGAGGTCTTAAAGATCGTGGCAGCAGAGACCGGCACCGTTCGCTTGAAGAACGACCGGTCCAGCACGCGCATGGCGCGATTCACGGGGGGCCGAAACATGGCGGGGATGTCGCTGCGAACCGGCTTCGTCTCGGAGTCAGTTTCCTTGGACATCGGAGTCGAGGTGGATTGATGCTGCGATTTGATGCGCTTCGAAGGTCTGCTGGACATTGATCATGAAAGATAAGCTGATCGTAGGGTAATCACGTAGCCGGAGGCTTAGGTGTAACTTTTTTTCGATTCAAATCATGGAGTCGAGACTGTGGAGGCCCGCTTATCAGCACGTGATGGGGATAAGATCTGTATGGCCTCACAGTCACATGATGCCACCATGAATCGATCGTAGTGAGCTCAATAGAATACAGTTGTGTCAATAATCAATAGAAACATTCGCTTATCAGGCCATCCATAAATACAGTAGGCAAGTCAACGTCCGCACAGCAGACTAGGAAACATTATGGTCCGCGCAGGGCTATAGCGTAGCACCGAGCAAGAACGAGCACGGACGAATAGGTAAAAAAAAGTCAAAGAAAATACATCGAAACATGGTATCATATATCCCTGCAAAGGCAAGGCGTTGCCCTATCTCCGTTCCTCCAGCTTCGCCAGTCGCGCGTTCAACTGCTCAATCTGCTCATCTTTCTTCTTCAACGCCACGCGCGAGATGTCTCGTCCCCGGATAATCCCCATCATCTTCAGATCATATTTATCAAGCAGGGACATAAGCTCATCCTGTGCCTGCTTGGGAAGAGCTACACCATGACTCTCCAAGATCCGGACGGCCTGCGAAGCCAGCTGCGATGCGTCCAGCGGCGTCTCATCTCCCCCAGCCATAGCATCCCGAAACCGAGTCGGGGTCGGCGACATTGAAATCTCCATAGACGAGGGCGGCGCCGCGGTCGCCGACGAGAAGGATGGGACGCGATCGGTATGCGAGCGGGGTGTGACTTGCGCGAATGAGGCGGTCGAGGTATGACGGCCGAATTTAGACTCGTGATCATCTTCCGTGTCCGACCACTTTCTCTTGGCCGGGGATGTCAAGGACGGCGGCGGCTGGTGCGCGCGAGAAGCTGGACCCTGGTGGGCCTTAGGAGGTCCGAAGTTGGGCTGGCGGATTGGCTTCACGTCCAACAGTTTGCCTACTTCGGCCCCGACGTCGTCGTCCCACTCGAATTCATCGATGTCTTCTGACATCATGCGCGCCTTGGCGCTTCTGGAGAACATGTGGCTGAGCTGCTGCTGCTGCTGCTTCTGCTGCCCGCCGCCCGTTGCGGGGCTGTGGCGATGGAAGCGCGGCTCTGTCTGTGGGGTGAGGAGACCGTTGAATACTCGAGGTCTTCTGGTCGGAGTCTGGGTCGTTGCAGGATCTGATTCCGATCGAGAATTGGAGAGGACGGTGGCTTTCTCGCGCAGCTCGGCGTCGCTGGCCCAGAGGAAGAAGTCGCATTTCTTGTTTTCGCATGTGTAAACTGCGGAGAGGCAGAAGAGAAGGAGGGGCAGCACCCGCGATTAGTCGCTCAGTCGCTCAGTCACTCGCAACACTGGGTAGTCGAGGAAATGGAAAGGGGCATAGCATACAGTATCGACCATGGTTTGTTCCGTGATTCTTACATTGGAACTTGTTCGCAGGCTTTCGATCAGGACAATTGCAGTGCCACATCCCCTCCACAAAAAGCCCTTTGAGGCGAATAGCCTTGCGCGGCGACGGGGAAATCATGGCTGGGATGTCGACAAGAAGTGTATGAGGTGTATTGGACCAGGTGTTATATGAGATGCAGACATCTAAGTACGCAAGAGAGGATGATAACTTCTATGTATGGATGTATAACTTAACGTTAGTTAGTGGCCCCTATCAAAGATTGTCGCCATGGAAACTGAAGTCTCGGAAACTGATTCACCACGGATTGTTTCACTGATTTACTGATCCGCCGGCCCGCTTCCCACTTTATTCCAACCGCCCTCGGAGTCTGAATCCAGTGCTTTTCGATAAACTTCTTCATGCAATTATGGATCTATACTAAGATTACTATGGCTATGTGAAAACACAGTATCAAGCTAGTCTTGACCCATGTAAGAACTTCCCTGCTTACTCCACCCGATATATAACCCATGCCCGAATGCCAACAACCAGAACTATATAAACGCTGTGTATGGGTGATCTAGAGACTCTAGGGTATCTTAACAATGCACGTGCATCTAATCCGCAAGCACCTGTCGCAACATAACACCAAACGACTCAGATAGTTTGAGTATCTCCTGGATCTCCGGCTTGACGGGCTCTCCCGCCGTACGCCGGAGCTGATCCTGCTTCTTTACCCGACGTCTCCGCTCAGCCGTGATGGGATCGAGATCATCTTCGTCATCCAACTCATCGGACGCGTCAGACTCTTCGTCTGAAATGGCAAGGTCCTCAAGATCGGCCTAAAAGAACCATTGGTTAGAAAATGCACTGCTTGCCTCATCAACTGACGCAGGGGTCCTCATACCTCATCCAAACCGAAGTCACTGCTCCTGAAGGTCGTGCTACCAGGGATGATCTCATTGCCAGTTCCCTCAGCTGCCATCTTCTGTCTGGTCTTGTTGAGATGCCACCGTTTCCGATCGGCATGCCATTTGATAAGAGCGTTAATCTCATCCAATGCCTTGTCTTTGTCGATCTGGCCCACATCCCTTGCTCCTGTGAGTAGGGCATTCATGTCTAGCTTGCCACCACGTGGTCCTTTGCGCAGGAATTCAAGAATGTCTTCAATCCATGCCATGAGGGATCCAAACAGACCGTTGTCATGTAAGTGCACCTCATGCACAAACTTGTAGAAGCTGCTTTGGTGGCGCTCACAAAGATCAATGAAGGCTTGAACAGTCTGGTTGGGGTCGGCAGACACATCCTGTCGATGACACTTTTCGATCACGGCGATGGCGTCATCCGCAAAGCGTGCAAAGTCCGTGATACTGTTGTAGACATTGGCCGACTTGTAGACCCTCACGAGCGGCTCGTAGAAAATTGTGAAGAGGTCGCGGAAGAGCTGCAGAGTAACCGGCTCCTCCACGATGCTGAGCATCATAGTCTTGTCCCGCTGGCGGGTGTAGAGTTTGAGCAGCTGCTTCAGATTGGCAAACCAATGAGCGCCTTCTCGCATTTCCGCGTCAACACTCTCGACAGCCTGATTCCAGGCAACGTAGGCATTGAACACTTTACCAAACTGTTCTGGGGTCAACTCAGGAGAGATAAGCTCCGTCTTGAGAATCGCCACAATGATGTCAACATCCTCTGCGGTGGCCTCGGCGCGAATCTCATTCTTCAAGTCTTCGTCGGCGTCGGTGAATGCCTTCAACTTTTGGCAAAGGACAGGATCTTCAATCGTCGCGGCCAGCGCATCGATTGACTTCTGGAAAGCTCTGATCCCGTCGTTCAAAGTCATAGAAAATATGCGTTGGAGTAGGGACCGGGAGCCAAAAGGTTGAGCCAGGAAGAGGTCCAGTACTCCCGACATCACAGCTGCCGGGTTGGCAATGCGAATCACATTTTTCAGAAGACTGTAAGGGACAAGAGAGTGGATCCTCTTGGCCTGCGCGAACAGTTCCGGAGAATTGTCCTCGGCCAGAAAAAGATGATAGAGCGTAGCGGCAACTTCAATGCGTAGCCATTCGGCGAATTTCTGGTATTGTGGGCTCAGATCCTCCACTGTCGGCTTCTCCTTGATTTCAGCGAAGAGTTTCGTCAATCCATCTAAAACTGGATCAGTATAGTAGCACTTGAGCAGGATACAAACCCGACTTACTACTCTCGACGATATCCCGGCGGAAATTCTCCATGTACGCGTCCAACTCAGCCGCCCGCGCTCTCGCGATTTCATAAAACCGCTTCTGCTCCTCAATCCGCACAGCATCTACCTCTTTGCGCTTCTGCATATCCATTTTCTCCTCTTCATTCAGAGTAATCGGGTTGGCAGTCAAGAAGTCCTCGAGAGCTTTGGTGTCCGCCACCCGCTTGTTCTGTAACAGAGTACGGAGAAACGCTCGAAGGGAGACTCGCTGTTCTTCTCTATAGAGCACCGATTCCCGGGGCGCGTCTCCCGAGGCCCTAGGCGATCGGAGCGACCGCATGGAAGACCGTGACAGTGAACGAGTATGGTGGTTGCCGGGCGCTAGGTTGCGAGATGAGTAGCCGTCGTCTACTGCGCTCGTGTCTTGAGTGGAAACAGACGAAATTGATGAGGCTTCGTCGTCTGCAGAGCCAAATATGCTGGATGTCAATGAAGACTTGTTCTTGCGTGGCAGCGGAGGCAGTGGCTTCCCGGGAAACTCAGTGCGCAGCCGTTTGTGTAGCCTAGAGAAATCGCCGTATCGACGAGCCACGAAGGTATCTTGCTTCCCATCTCGGCGCACCCGAATAATAAATTCCTAATCAGAAATGTGTTAGTGATGTTCTTCAATTGCTCGAAGATTTCTCTGAACATACTGCATGTTGATGATATCGCACAGTCCGTCTGACCGATGTAACCCGGACCGCAGCCACATTGATGTCCCATCCGTGAATTGAGTTTCCTTCAGGCATGTTGACCAACAAACCCTTTTCGTTGGCCCCGCGATCCACGACTTCCATCTCCGAAAACTGAATGCGTTCTTCATAGCCCGATGCAGTAGGGATTCCAGAAACCATCATTAGCTCGACCAGCTTTTCGCATTTGCGCGCCAGCTTTCTGCGCTTCGTCTCTTCCAAGCGATCCTCCGACGAAGACACATGTTTCTTTGCGAACGACTCGAGAAACTACAACCTTGCGATTAGCGCTTCATATTATAGGATCGGGGCTCAATGGTGAGGAATATACGCACCACTTGAAGCTTATCTTGCCAGAATTCCTTCTCGCGAGCCTTATCCAGGAATGGGAAGTTGCGCACATGGTGCACGAAGATATATCGGAGGATGGGGAGTTCAGAATCGACTGGAGCGACTTCACCGAATTCCGACTTGAAGGGGGCGCCGAAGCGTTGCAGGGCTGTAGGGGAGTTCAACTCGGCAATTTCGCTCTGGACTTGTCGGGCGATGAGTTCGCGCTTGAGATCTGCGACCGTCAGCAATCATGTCCACAGGGTGCTGCGACAGGTACTGACAATGTTCTTGCTTCCCGGTCAAGATCCGGCTTGTGGTGGTATTAGTGGTCGTGGTGGAGGGTGAGTTGGTCGCGAGGCCGACCGACTGGGTTCCGTTAGGAAGAAGAGGGGCGGAGGAGTTCGTTGCGGCCATCGTGAGCGACAGTCCGGATTAATTCCTGTCACCAGGAAACGGTAATGGGCCGACTTTGTATCTCGAAAGATCAGGGTCACAATTATATGTAAGAATAGCTTCGAAAACTTCTAGAAGGGTTGGAAAAAACAGAGGAAAGCGTCTGCCTAATCGCCAAGGTTCCGTGGGGTGTGTGACGTCTGCTGAGGGCGGGCGCTGAGGCGGTGCGAGAGCGGAAAAGGAGCTTTCTATTGAACTTGGTCAAGCTGTGCAAAGGGAGAATGGAAAGCTATTAGACGAAGAGAAAGGATGTCTAAAATGCAGGAGATAGTGAGGGAGAGAAAGGGAGAGGGAGAGGGAGAGAGAGAAAGGATGATGGATGAGGAGATCAAGTGGTAAGACCAAGTGAGAGTGAGAGTGACGAGCGACGGGAGAGGGGAAATCGGGCGGAGGAGAAAATAAAGACCGCGGGATCAGCAATTCAGCAGCAATTGGCTTGACTGCATCAATGGTTGACGCGTGTCCCAGCTGTACTGTGTAAGTTACGGAGTAAGTCTCTTAAGACTTCAGGCTCAGCCCTGTAGCCCCGCCATTCCACCCACTGTGGGTTTTAGCATGAGACTATGAGATCATCTCGGTCTTTCTACTCCGTGCACTTCCAACCAAGATTGTCAACCAAACAATGCACTTGTTCCTCTCTCACAACATGTCTTGAACTTTTATTATGTATTGTCCAGTACCACCCCAGACATGATGATCCTTGGAACGGCCGCAGTAAGCAAACAGCCACCCACGCCTCAAGACCTATATTTAGAATTCTAGTTCTAGTTTTGATATTATCTTTGGATTCATCCCCGCAGTGTGCTGCTCACCTGTTAGCTTTGGCAACAAGAATTTGAAATACAACAAGATCCACGCCGTGGGCTTTGGATCGAGACTGAACTAACCCTCCGTAGCCACGATTTTTACGTTTCTCAGCGCTCCACTGCTAGAAGTAGAAGTAGATCTGGCTGTAATTTGGCTTTATATACATCATCCTGCCCATAAAAGATACAAACACTCGGAGGAACATTGCTTAGGGTGCAGACTGCCTCTATATTACAACCTTTTAAAGGGCACTGCCTAGATGACGCTGCTTATGAATTCCAGAGAGTTGTAAAAATGGTGGCCAGGGAGGGTAAACTGGAAACGGATTTCGCAGCATTAGCTACATCTCCATGGCCACCTAGTGTCCTATTATCCTATACAGACAACATAGGAAAAGTTTATACACAGATCCATGGATACTAGGCTTTCTTTTGCTCAGTAATAATGCTACTGTTACTGCGTAAGTGCAACTGTTGTAACGCAGGGCGCGATCCCTTAACCGCAGATGCTTCTACACGGAACACACTTCCGGTATGACAATAGTATAGAGTCAGTATAGAGTCAAGTTCACCTCACAATCAACTCACTTCAGGGGAACGCTGTGTAATTACCTTTCTCTTGCCCCCGTCGAATTTTCTTCTCTCCTACCACACCCTTGATTCTCTCTAAACCTCACTCCAACCTCACTCCAACCTCCAAAAAACCTCAGAGTCGAGCAGATCTTCACACCAAAGATCACCGAGTTGAGCACAACCAAAAAACCACAAACACCACCGAGTTGAGCACAACCAAAAAACCACTTGAAGCGAGTTGAGCACAACCAAAAAACCACTTGAAGCGAGTTGAGCGCAACCAAAAAACCACTAAAACCACCGAGTCGAGTGAATCTTCAAGCTCCTCCAAATTATCAAGCTCCTCAAAAACATCAAGCTCCTCAAAAACATCAAGCTCCTCAAGCAAAAAAATCCAAGCTCCTCACTCCAAGCTCCTCACTCCTCCCCCGCTCCTCACTCCTCCCCCGCTCCTCACTCCTCCCCCGCTCCTCAACCCTCTCTCCAAAAACCTACAAGATGAACCGCAAGGCTCTCAAAGCTTTGGTCTCCAAGCTGCAATCCCGCAGCGTGGCCTTCCTCGCCTCAGCGATGGAACCGCATCACCCACAAGCCGAAACGGCCTCTCCTCTTCCATCTCCCTCCGAAAAGAACCACAACGAGACAGCCGCCCAGGCAAGCTCCGCCTGGACCTGCGCAGCCAGCCCAAAAGAGCTGTACTGCCAGCCGAACTACGCAAAACTCATCCTGGATGCATTCTGCAGCGGCCAGCCCGTGTCCTGCATGTGCCTGCAGATCAAGAGCGACCGGCTGCGCAACCATCTCCGGGGGCCGTACCCCGCCAGCGAAGGGACACAGTTCCGGGCCGACGACATCGAATACGTCATCCACCTGCTCGAGGGCATGAGCCGGTGCGAGACCTGTCTCCGCGAGCTGCCGAGCATGGCGCAGCTGCATGGGCTCAGCAGCGAGACGATCGAGCGATACCGCCTGTTCTACCAGTCCCTGCATCGGGCGTTCTTCAGTGGGGGATGTGATGATACGCACTCGAATGAAGAGCTTTCGATCGACATGTACTGCTCGTTCGCCGTGAAGCAGATGGAGCGGATGGCGGCGAGTATTGGACGGATTGTTGAGGCGTTGAGTGCGGAGCCGCGGTTTGATCAGGATGCGTGGTATGTTGTGTTGAATCAGGCTGAGCGGCTGATGACGGCGGCCACTACGTTGCAGGGTCGGGTGGAGCAGGCTGCTCGAGTCTGAAGATGAAGGGACTTTTTTTTTTGGGGAGGTGAAACGTCACGATGGCGATGATCGGAGGAGGGACGATGGCATGTCGATGTTGACAGAACAGTTGCGACTGGAGTGGGAATGATCTTGACGAATAAACAACCTTGTGAAAATATCCTTGCGACATACGACAGGGGAATCACAAACAAAAGGCAAACCCTGATATGGAGAGGCGATCCAAAAGAGCATCACCTAGATGAGACACTTGAAGGTATTGACGATGATGTTGGGAGAACGATGTCTGAATGGAAAGCATGTGTAGCGCACTCGTGTACAGCATCGTTGCAGCAGCGGTCTGCGGAGCAAGAGACTAGTTAGACAACGCAACAAAGACTCCATTGAAACCAAAACTATCTAAGCATATTCTAATACAAGCAGACCCCATTCCACCAGATAATCCATGGCCGTAGACAAACAAGAAACGCCGGCCAGCCGGAATCCACCATTCGATTCATACAACGTGGAGTCATGCAAACGGTATATTGGATATCACCCTTGGACTGCAGCCATCGTAGGTTGTGATACCGTTGCGGGACCGTGAACCCTACTCCGTAGGTGCATTCATTCAAGCCCGGAAGGGGAAAGCGCTGCGGACCGAAGCGGAGGAGCTGGGGGAGGCAGCGGGGATCTCAGGGGAGCCGGGGAAGGGAGCAAGAGAAGTGCCAGTAGCCTGAGGGGCTGCGCTAGAAGGCTGAGCAGAGCTGCCACCGCTGGCGGACTCAGTCGAGTTCTGAACTGACTTGGAGGTGTCAACAAGGGGCTCGACGACACCGCCGCTGGAAGGCTGCACAGGAATACCGGTGGGCTTGGGAAGGCTGCTGCTGCTGATGGGCTGGGTGGTATTCGTAGAGGCGGATCCGCCGGTGGGCACGGCCTCGGGCTCCTTGTCGTCACGCTTAGAGATACCCAGGTCGGACAGGATACCGGTGACTGCAGTGGGGTTCGGGAGGCCGGAGGGCAGGATGCCAGAGGGAATCAGCGAGTCCAAGTCCTGGCGCTTCTTCAGAGGCAAGTTCGAAGGAAGAGTGATACCCAGGTCAGACAAGATGTCGGTCACTCCGGATGGGATCGCAAGACCCGATGGGAGGATGCTAGACAGGTCCTGACGCTTCTTGATGGGCAAGTCCGAGGGTAGAGTGATTCCGAGGTTGGACAAGATATCGTTCACCCCGCTAGGGATGGGCAGACCAGAGGGGAGGGTGCCAGAAGGAAGAAGAGACTCGAGTTCCTGACGCTTCTTGAGAGGAATATCGGAAGGGAGGGTAATACCCAGGTCGGACAGGATACTGGACACTGCGGATGGGATCGGAACCCCGGAGGGGAAAATCTGCGACAGGTCCTGGCGCTTCTTGAGAGGAATATCCGAAGGAAGGGTGATGCCCAGCTGGGACAGAATCTCCGTCAAACCAGAGGGAAGAGGAATGCTCGAGGGGAGAAGGTCGGTCAAGTCCTGGCGCTTCTCGACGGGCGAGCCCGAGGGAACAGTGAGCGTGGGCAGCTCGGATCCTGGACCCTGTGAAGGGATTGGAAGCCCCGAGGGAATAAGCCCAGATGGCACAAGCCCAGTTGGAATAGGAGGAAGGTCGGAGAGATCCTGTCTCTTCTTATCGACGTTCGCGGGCAAGGCCAGGGCGTAGCCTACAAGGCACAGAGGAGCGACGTTCTGAAGCTTCATGTTGAGAGATTGCTGGTTAAAGCGAAGAAGTAAAGTAGAGGCGAAAGTGATGGGCAATGGAAGAAGCGAATGAGTACCGGATTCGATCGAGAGAGCACTGAAGCCTGATAGCAAAAGACATATCCGGAGGGGATTTCAAGGATCCTTTATAGATCTTGGTGGAACATCATGCTGTGCTGAAAGTGAAGGATCAACAAACAATTATTCCCCAACTGGAATCTACGGTCCAGGTCTACAGCCGGCAATTGGCAGCGATGACTTCTTCATGCACATGCCGATATAGTTCTGATTGTATCAAGAGAAGTCTGAGCGGATGGGTCTCGCCCCACAGCTAAACAATGACTTCGATATGCCGAAGCCGCAAGTCGTGACAGTCTGCCAGGGACCCTGATGGCAAGACGGATCTCACTATTTCGAAACAGTGGTGAGTCCCGGATTCCTTTCGGTGGTTCGAAGCTAGAATGACGTGACGGGTCGCAAGGCCCAAAAACGAGGTTTTGTTCTAAGCACGCAAGGGCTCAAGTAGGGCACGCCCATCGCAGACGTTATCGCACTGCTGGCCAATGAAGAATAAGTCGGGTTGGCGACAGAACCTGTGGGTACTCAGGGCCTTCGGTCAGAGGCGTATAGACTTACAGGAACTTGGGGATTTTCTCGGCCTAGATGGTTCAACCCCAAACTCTCTCCATTCAGCCCTTGGATTAAGGTGAGCTGCGATGGTTGTCGGTGGAGCTCCGAATCGGAGATAGATAGCCGCCGACCAATCAATTGCAGAGCTCGCAGCATCCTCTTGATCGCTGCTTCAGTCGTCCATGGATCTTTTGCCTTGCACCGGAGAATGCAGCGCCTTGCACGACGCGTCCTCCTCCTTTCCAATGGTGCCACCTAGGTCATCGCCCCATTTGCATCTTGAGTTTGGGCTGCACAAAAGGATGAGGTAGGGAAGTCCAGAAAATGTCATCAGTGTCGGTGAGGGAGTCTTGAGTTTCAGAGCTCCATGTTTCACGACACTGTCATAGACTCTTAAAATGACAAGGGTTCTGGCAAAGTATCACGGACCGTTGCATGTCATCCACCGTGGCGTTTCAGGCGAACGAAGTTGATGGGTCAGTGGTGGGTAGAATTATAGGTAGGTAGTGGATAAAGTCACTTCAGGCCTGAGAAGATCGATCGAACGGGCCCGATTTTAGCACCTAGGGCAGAGCCATGGGAATCCCAGGAACGACGATCTTGAGTTCTTGTTCCAGTGGGTTTGTGAGAGATTGAGTGGTCAAGACTCAAAAAAGAGACAAGTGCAGTGGATTTCGACCCGGAGCGGAAGCAGAGCGGAAGAACAGCGGAGTGGGTGGAGGTGGAGGTGGAAATCAGAGCCGATGGTTGCCTGGACCTTGAGGCAGTCATTTTCCTCACCCTCCGCCTTTTGCTGTCCTTCCGCATCTCTACTTACTCCACCCTCTCAAGGTGGCAATCATCCTTCCTTGATACCACTCTTGTGGAGTTGTCCTCTAATGCCAGTGACTATGGAACTATCCTCCACAACCCGCAAATCTCCCTGTTGGTATCTACCTCCTACCCCTCGCTAAAGCCAGTGGGACTCGGCCATGAACATGATCGGCCAGAGGCCGATCATGTTCAATATACATCATACAGTATCAGACTCCTAGAGCTTTCCTCATCATGGTTATCTATAGCCGACTAAGGAAATCTTCTAGATGAATCAGGGAATCTTTTGGGTTTCGCTAGTGGCCTGCAAAGATTAGGTTTGCAACGGGCCCAACCTACACCGTTCGACGGTAACCAAGTAATTGGAGAAAATACAGCATTTCCTGCCTATTCCACCGAAGAACAAGCATGTCATCTGTCAACAAGCTTCCTGGCCAAGCGCCATGATCTAGCTTTTCTTGGGCCTGTCTACCCTGTCTCCATGGACGGTCGGCAATGCAGCGAGTCCAATTTTGAGCGTTGGTGGAGAGCGTCGAGTCTTAAACTTTCGATGAGTTTCGCGTCGTTATAGGAAGCGATCGGCCTCCGCCTTGCGGCTGGAACACGCCTCAACGACTGGTTCAAGGATTATCACTACACAATGGGTCGAACCTCACCGTATTCGACACTCGTTAGAATATCCCGTTTCGATTCGTGAACGAGATCCATTGCAGCCGTGATATGGCGCCATAGTCTTGCCAAACAGCTCCAGGCAGTTCCAGCAGAGTGTGCTGACCCTGCGCGAGACACAGACAGTAAACCATACCTTCGGCTAAAGGCACATGCATCTGACCATCTCATGTCCATGCATGAGGCAATTGCCTTGAGGATGATGTGTTCGTCAATACTACCTGGAATGGCAATTCCCTCAATGATCAGTCTGCAAGGGCTGTGTGATGAGGGGCGATGCAGGTCTACTTGCTCTTCCTGAGTCGGTCACGCCGTCTTTGACGACAGTTTCATCAATCACCGCATCCCGAAGATCGCGATTGACTCAGTGACATCCATCAACCCGGAGCACATATCTGAAACAACCGGAGCGTTGGTCCGACGTCTTCGGGGTCTCGCCTCCGTATCGAAGCCTTCACAGCCTTGGGTCACACTTACGTCAATTCTCATGATGTTCATAGATCTTCACTGCGTATGTGCAGTTCTTCCTGCCTCGATGAAGTCGAGAGCAGTTGTCGAGCCGGCAGAACAGACTGGCTATCCTACTGGTGGTTGATCTCAGCTCGGGATTAAGCCGAGAGCGGATTCGGCTACCATCCAATCACATTGCTTTGCATTGCATACAAAATCCTACACGTGATTCTCTCCAGGAACCGACCAATCAGAATGGAACTGGGAAAAATGGGACTGAATGGTTTTTTGCCCGACAGGCGCCACCGTGGGTAGGTTTCAGTCACCAGAGACACCAGTCACGAAGCAGACAACAAGCGGAGAATAAGGTCAGTCTGAAACCAACAAGAAGACCTGGGGTCTGATAAGCCATGTGTCAGCCATGTCACTTGGGCTTATCAGTGGTCCACGCTGATGCAATCCGGCGCCATGATTAGCCACATCCTTTGTCTTGCGACATTCCACCCGGGCATTGAACATTTACTGAACTGTACTGATTTCTTTGAAAAGGTGTTATTGTCTGGGTTCTTTCCAACCCGTCCCAGTACACGCTGTAGATATTGACGGCCTGCGGTTTACACCAAGACATCACAATGCCTCAAGTGAAAAGCGTTGCAATCATCGGCACGGGGCCGGCTGGGGCTATTGCTGTCGATGCCCTGGCGCAGGAGAAAGCTTTTGACCGAATTCGTGTTTTCGAGCGACAGGAAAAGGCGGGCGGATGCTGGTACGCCTGCGTAATTCTTCTCAATGGCTTTTGGAGAAATTGACACTACGAACAGGGTGGCACGACCAGAGGAGAAAGCGGTCCCTCTGGATGTTGAGAAACTCTCAGCAAGAATAGCTGATGCCCCGCTTCCGATTCCTGAAAGTCTTCCCCAATATACGCCGGCATCATCGCAACATCGCTTCACTGACTCGCATGTCTACCCCAATCTGCATACCAATGTGGATGCTGCCACCATGGGGTATTCCCTGGAACCGATCCCAGTTGTTCGCTCTGAATGGTCAATTGGACTTCACGGGCCCGACACACCGTTCCGCCATCATACGGTGATTCGGCAATATGTCGAAGATCTTCTCAATCGTAATGGCTACCAAGATCTCGTTGAGTACAACACCACTGTAGAATCCGCCGTGAAAGATCCTCAGTCTGACCAATGGGTTTTGACCCTCCGACGAGCGGGCAAGCCTGGAGGAGATGACTATTGGTGGAGCGAAACCTTTGATGCCCTTGTTGTTGCCTCGGGGCATTTCGCAGTACCATACGTACCGGCCATCCCAGGTCTCAAGAAGTTCGTAGAGAAGTACCCCGAGAATGTCTTACACACAAAATAATATCGTGGTCCGGAACAGTTTCGAGGCAAGGTGAGTGTGCTTGTCATTCGATGAATGGGAGTATCGCTGAATATGGTCTACAGAAGGTCGTCACGGTTGGAGCCTCAGTGTCTGCGGCAGACACTGCTGTTAGCCTGATCGGCTCTGCTCAGTCACCCATCTATGCCGTTGTCCGCGGCAAGTACAATCCCTACTTTGGAGACGAAGCATTCAAGCATCCTCAGATTGAGCGGCGGCCACCGATCGCGCATGTCTCCTGCGAGGACGGACACCGCACTGTTCACTTCGAGGACGGGACCTCGGTCTCAGGCGTCGATTATATCATCTTTGGCACGGGTTTTACCTGGACATTACCATTCTTGCCCAATATCCCGATGAGAAACAACCGCATCCCTGATGTGTACCTCCACGTCTTCCATCGGCAGGATCCGACTTTAATGTTTATTGGAGGCGTATGTATCTCTCCGGGAGTCTGGGCGAATTCTGCTGACGGCAATAGGTTGGCGCCGGATTGACTTTCAAGATCTTCGAATGGCAAGCTGTGGCAGCAGCGCGGGTGCTGGCAGGCAAGGCTCAACTACCGCCGCACGAAGAGCGACAAAAATGGGAGCAGGATCGGATTGCAAAGAAGGGCGATGGGCCGGGCTTCTTGATGATAAATCCCGAGTTCGAGGAATACTTTGAGCAACTCCGACAGCTGGCAGGCGAGCCGAACGAGGGCGAGCCGGGGCGTAGACTGCCCCCGTTTGAGCAATCCTGGGTCGACCTGTTCAACGCAGGCCACGAGCGCCGGATCGAAATGTGGAAAAAGGCCAATACGACTGCAGCAGGAAGCAGGCTGTAGTTGGAACATGTCATGGGTTTACAGACAGTAGTCGATAGCAGTATCAGCCGTTACCAATAGACCGATCTGACCACCCTGGATTTTTATTGCCAGCAAAAAAAGCAAATGCGGAGTCGCGCCAAAATCCGGCAAAAAGCAAGCAAGTTAACAAGTTTAGCACAAAATTAGCAGCTTAGCACTGCGCCACAATTGCGCCGATCTGCAGGTCAATTCATTTCTCACCGATAACTCCTCCAATGACACTGTCTGACCCCTCTTGGTCGTCTCCTGCAGCCGGCATCTAATCTAGTTTTCCCGCAGAATCGAATGGTCCGATCCCCCGCGGATGCCACAGGATGATGATGATGTCGACGCATCACGGCTGAATTGAACGTGGGATATTAATTGACCCTTCCCCTCATCCGCACTCGAGGTTCGCGGGTTTTTTGAGTTCTGCTGCAGCAAACAATGCGTTCGACGGTCGCTTCCGGTTTGTTGGTGCTGCCTCTGGTGGCAGCCAAGTCATTGTGGTCTGATTCTCCGGGCAACTACAGTAGTATCATCACTACAGCCTTTCCTCTGGGCAATGGACGGTTAGGAGGTATGTCTGTTGTTCATCGCACCTGACCTGACCTGAAGATTAATCTGCTCGATAGCAATGCCCATTGGCCTTCCAGGCAAGGAGATTGTCAATCTGAACGTGGATTCTCTGTGGCGCGGGGGCCCTTTCGAAAACCCGGTGCGTGCTCTCAGACCTGATTAAAAAAGCGCAACTTAGCACGAACCAACGTTCTATTCAAGGCCTATACCGGTGGTAATCCGAACGTCTCCAAAGCCGACGCTTTGCCCGGGATCAGGGAATGGATCTTCCAGAACGGAACCGGCAATGTGACTGCTCTGTATGGAGATTTCCCGGACTACGGCTCCTACCAGGTTTTGGGCAATTTAACCATCGATCTGGGAGAGTTGGGGGCTGTGTCCAACTACCGGCGTAGCCTCGACTTGGAGTCTGGCGTTTACCTGGATCAGTTCAAGACTGGTAATGTCGACATCACTAGGTACGCGCGTACTCTCCTTCCTAAAAGTTTGAGAGAGGGCTGACTGGCGGTATGCAGAGAAGCATTCTGTTCGTATCCGGATCAAGTCTGCGTCTATCGACTAGCATCCAACCGATCCTTGCCGGCAATCACTTTCGGGCTGGAGAATCAGCTCTCGTCTCCAACCCCGAATGTAACCTGCCAGGGGAATAGCATAAGTCTGTACGGCGTCACCGCGCCTACCATCGGCATGATCTACAATGCCCGAGCGACGGTAGTTGTCCCCGGAGCGAAAACCTCGAGCAACTACTGCTCACGGAACAACGCCACCGTCAACGTTCCCAAAGGTCAACGTGAGGTATTCCTCATCTTCGCCGCCGGGACCAACTACGATGCGTCCAAGGGCAACGCTGCGGCTGGATTCTCATTCCGGGGGAAAGACCCCTACCAGCAAGTGCTGCAGACAGCGACAAGCGCCGCCAAAAAGCCGTACGCGCAATTGAAAACGGCGCACCTGAAAGACTTCCAAGCGCTCTCGGGTGCCTTCGAGCTCTCCCTGCCTGACCCGAACAACTCTTCCAGCAAGCCGACCACGGAGCTGATCAACTCGTATACGCTGCCCGGGGACCCATTCGTCGAGAACCTGCTGTTCGACTACGGTCGATACCTCTTCATCTCCTCCTCGCGACCGGGGAGTCTGCCGCCCAACCTGCAAGGGCTGTGGACGGAGTCCTACTCCCCCGCGTGGAGCGGCGACTACCACGCCAACATCAACCTGCAGATGGCGCACTGGGCCGTCGAGCAGACGGGTCTGGGGGAGTTGACGGAGCCGCTGTGGCGATACATCACGGAGACGTGGATGCCGCGAGGGGCAGAGACGGCGGAGCTGTTATACGGAGCCAGCTCCGGGTGGGTGACGCACGACGAGATGAACACTTTTGGGCATACAGCGTGAGTCTTTTCTGTTTGCATCTTCACAGCATACCCAAGAAGCTAATCCTGTGCAGCATGAAAAACGACGCGCAATGGGCCAACTACCCCGTCTCGAACGCCTGGCTCGCCCACCACGTGTGGGATCACTTCGACTACACGCAGGATTCGGCCTGGTACGAGGAGACGGGGTATCCGATCTTGGCCGGGGTGGCCGAGTTCTGGCTGTCGCAGCTGGTGGAAGACGAATACTTCCACGACGGCACCTTGGTCGTCAACCCGTGTAACTCGCCTGAACATGGTCCAACCGTAAGCCCCCATACCCCAAATCCCCCCAAACCAACACCCCCCCCCCTAACCAACCCGATGAATATAGACATTCGGCTGCACGCACTACCACCAACTCCTCATCGAACTCTTCACCCACCTCCTCACCACCCCCTCCAAAAAGTCCACCAAGAACACCCTCCCCACAACTCTCTCCAAAACCCTCCCCCACCTCTCCCCCGGCCTGATAATAGGCTCATGGAACCAAATCCAAGAGTGGAAACTCGACCTCGACACCCCCGACGACACGCACCGTCACCTCTCCAACCTCTACGGCTGGTACCCCGGCTCCTCCATCTCCAGCCCCTATGGCCGCAACACCACCGTCACCGCCGCCATCACCACCACCCTGATCTCCCGCGGCAACGGCACCGAAGACCAGAACACGGGGTGGGCGAAAGTCTGGCGCAGCGCGTGCTGGGCCAACCTCAACGCTACCGCCAACGCGTACGCGGAGCTGACCCTCGCCATCCAGGAGAATTTCGCGCCGAATGGGCTGAGTCTCTACGGGGGCAGTGTGCCGTTCCAGGCGGATGCGAATTTCGGGGTCGTGGGCGCCGTGCTGGAGTTTTTGGTGAGGGATCAAGATCTTAGTTATGCGCGTTGGGAACTGGAGAACAATGGGGGGCAGGGGGGGAAGGTGGTGCAGGAGGTGGTGCTGGGGCCGGCGATTCCTGAGGCTTGGGGGAATGGGGAGGTGAAGGGGGTGAGGGTGAGGGGGGGGGGGAGGGTGAGTTTTGGGTGGGATGCGGAGGGGGTCGTGGATTGGTGTGTTTTCGAGGAGGAGGGGAGAGCCCGGGGAGTGGAGGAGGTGAGGTTTTTTGTGAAGGGGGGTCGGGGGATTGAGTGTTGAGGTTTGAGGTATTGGGGTTGGTTGTGGTACCTTGGTCGGGGAGGGCTTTGGGCAGATAAGTTGGTGGTTTTGTTGAAGCCGAGTATATAGTCAGTAGTATACAAGACTTGCATGGTCCAACTACACGCCCGAGTACTCCGTACACACCCCAGTAACCAGAACAACCCCTATGATTGACCTACTGCCGTGCAGCCACGGCAAAATGGCTAAATAGACGGAAAGCGGGGCATTCATACTACACATGTCCTCGTCTTTATCCATTCATCTATCCGGTCTATACACTGTACAGTCAGTCCCTACTTTCACCTCCGACATCATACTCCGAGTCAACAACCGCATGACCTTCCCCGACAAGATCCACGCCACACCCGGCCTGGCAGGCATCGGCCTCGCCGTCGCCATCCTAACCGCCCGGATCCAGGAAGAGAGCATCCTCACCACCCATCTCGAGATCACCGACCGCCCCGCCATCGACGCCTGGATCCATCAGACCGTTACGCACTTCGGCCGCCTAGACGGCGCGGCCAATATGGCCGGCAGCACGGCGTGGGCGCGCTGACCTCTCCGACTCCGACGAGTGGGACCGGCAGCTGTGCGTCACCATGTACTGCGGAGTCGGTGGTGTCCTTGTTGAGTAATGCTAGCTCGTATACCACGGGGCAGGTGTTGAATGTGGATGGCGTGGGATCCGTGAGATGGCTTCATACAGGTGGTAGCATTAGTCGGGTTGGTACAGTAAGTCCAACTCCAGTAAATAACGTGCTGTATAGCGCTGATGAGACGCCAGGCCTCAACTCTGATAAAATTATCGTTGTCATATCGTCGTCTCTTTAATGTGGGTGAAATGCAAATTCCTCGAGGCGGACAGCAGGGCTTCAACTATGTAGCCGGAGGTATCCCCAAATGACTAAACTCATGATTAGTATATTGCATGGAAAGGGAGAATGGGGACATACCAAGGAATGAGAACGCATGAAGCGTATAATCAGGTCCAAACACGACTCCGCCGCTTTCGCTCGTTCCGGTGCTGTTGTCGCTGCAAATCGCCGTCAGCGGGGTCCGAATGAGCAGATCGAGATACATACCCAGAAACAGCGAGTGGCCATCCGTCTTGGTAGTCGAGGTAATTCCATCCCAACTGCGCATCCTAGAGTCGGAGTCAACCAGGGATCTCCCCTCACGGTAGATCTATCTACTCACGGTATCCTTGAACCCAATCGAGGTATTGACTAGGGTCAAGTTAGCAAGACATCCGGCCAAACCGACGAGAGCCAACCCACGGTAATGATAGTACAGAACATCGGAATCCCCATCGGCACCAGACAGAACCCCAACACCCCCAGGAGCATACACGGTCCCATGGTTCGAGCCATAGACCACCGTCCCGCCTCCGTCTGTTAACTGCCGCCCATCCTTATCCACAAACGGCCCCTGGACATCCTTCGACCGTCCGACCCGGATGCTATACCTGTTACACGCACAGTCAGAAACACAGCCGCGTCCATTGCACAAATCTCAGGTTAAAACCTACTCCTTCCCCACAGCAGGAAACCCATTCTGGAATCCACAGCACTTGCCACGACTGAACCAAATATAGTAATATGGCTCTCTATAGCTCATAAACGACCCCTCGACCGGCTTCACCTTCTCATCGGGCACGTAAACCAGATTCGTCGTCGCATTCTGGCGCTCCGGCTCCGTGACCGAGAGCAAGTCTGCAGCCAGCGGCACCAGGTAGATCCCATGCCAGTAGCTCCCATACAGCAGGTACGGCTGGCCCGTGGCCTGATCCTTGGTGAAGGCCGGGTCGATGGCGTTCGAGACGGTGTACGGGTAGCTCTCCGACCCGTTACCCTGGCCCGTGTTGATGACGGCCCCGTGGTCCGACCAGCTGCCAGGGTCCAACTGGGTGGCGGTCGCCACCCCGATGGCGCTGTTGCGACTGCCGGCTTTGCTGATCGAGTAGAAGCAGTAGAAGGTGTTGTTCCACTCGACGGCGGTGGGCGCCCAGGGGCGGCTGCGGTTCTGTTTCTGGATCTCGCTGGGTCCGTCGAGGACGGTGCCGAGCTGCGTCCAGGGTCCGTCCAGGGACTGGGCCTTGTACATGGGGAGGTGGACTCCGCCCTTGAAGAGCCAGTAGGCCCCGTCGTGGCGGAGGATGTTGGGGTCGTGGACGGCCACATTCCCTACGTTGGGGAGAGGGTATTTGGTCGTCTTGGAGAAGGACGAGGACCCGGTCGGTGCCGGGGCGCTGCTGGGCTGGGGACTGCCATTGACCGCGTGGAGGAGGATGATCCCAGTCAGGAGGGTGAGAAGATGCATTGACGCCCTCTGTTTCGCATGTGATGTGCGATAAATCGGACCGCGCACTGGAGGGAAGGGGTGTCAATTTAAGCATGAGAATCAGAGTGGGCCAGAGCCTATCAGTGGATTACACTAATATATACTAGTTCGAACTGGCCGAATGTAGGCTCAATGGATGTGCAATGGCTGTGACCTGAAGACTGCGGGACAGCCTCAATGGGCCGCTTTGGCGACAGCCATCTTCTTCATTGGATACGGGACACAGAGCAGACTAAGTGGTAGAAACAGGGCTGAGCGCCGGCGACTGAAATAGTCTGGAGCAGACCCTGGGCACCAGATAGGCAAAGTGGGCCAGATTCCACGGGGGAGAACAAATAAAAGCTGGTGCCTAGAGATGGATGCAGTGATGAAAATGTGGTGAAGACAAGCAGTCATTGAGAGTAGATCCCAGAATAGGTAAACAGTCTGCATCAACTGGAGGGCCCTGTACTGTACTGTACTGTACTGTACTGTACTGTACTGCAGGCACCCTATCTCTTATCTCCCGCCCTGAACAACGAAGATATGCTAGTAAGGTAATTACCACTCAGGGGCTCAGATACCTACTATATACTCGAGTACGTCGATGAAACTGTGCCGCATTCTAGATCACTTATTGGTCTGCTATTTTTGTATCTTCCGATCTTGACTCTGTGTACTGTATTGGATGAGATTCGTCATACAGGTAGTACATACATGGCATCCAGTGTTGACCCTGGAAAGACACACTGTACTGTAACTTGGCTCCGCATCATGCAGTACAGCCATTGCTGCAGAGACATTGGATTTGCATCGTCAAGCAATCACCCCACTGACTGGCATTCAATGTAGGGTGTCTACGTCAAGGACGTCACTCAATGCCCCAAGCAAGGGACCTCAACTGACGTACAGAATCAATCACTTACTGCCTTTCGCAAGATGATCAACAACCCCACCCACCCCAAACCCCCAAGGTGTTCGTTCCGTCCTTGCATCATTCCTGCATAAACCACAACTGGGTTATCGGTTGAATCTTCAGGGACTCAGGATCTCTCCTTGGCAAGGCTGATTGATGATTGCGCACGGTTGACAATGAAAACAAAACCGGGCTGGGAGCGAAGTGAGCCCAGATGTGGGTGCATGACTATTCAGTGACATCGATGCGATGCCGTGGATCGTCGCTCAACCCGATCGCATGGCGTCACCGCCACGACGATCTTCACCGTCTGACTAAGGCAATCAGAAGAACATCCAGATGGTACAGGTGATCGATTGTATGAGTATTTGTACAGTGCAAACCATCATCGTCGTGATAGGGCATTAGGTAATAAGGGAAGGTGGTGGGCATGATTTATCTACTCTTACATCATGGCTAGAACGTTATGCCCGTCAAGTCGGCCCAGTCAAAGGAGTCGAGAAACGGGTCTACAGCGGGCTAGACAGATTGTTAGCGAGATGAGAGAGAAAAGGTAGATCGAACTAACCACCATGCCAAAGGTCCCCGGCTGCCCTACAGCTACGTCTGGAACAAAGGGCGGCGCCATCCCAGGGCCGGCGTTCAAACTCGGAACCTGGAATCGTCAGGAGGAGCTGCGGGATAAGAGAGACTAGGTCGCTTACCTGGTTGGTCTTGAAACTGCCCATGCCCCAGTCTCCCAGATGAGCGCAGTTGGCATGTCGGGTGAAGAGTGTCTGCGCGAATAGTATCACACGCTCCACCACTTCTTGCTTGTAAACATGGGACTGGCTTGGCCAGAGAGTGGCTTTCACCAGCGCCAGAATTGTCGACATGAAGAAGTATTCTTTCGCCCCCTTCACCACAAGAAGGAGGCGGGATTCGAGGCAGGTCAAGGCGGTCTCCACCAGGGAGATTAATGACTCGGGGAGCCCAGGGAGGGTATGAGTGAGAGAAGTAGCTGCCCTTAAAATCAGTACCATCCACGAACAGCGCAGAAGGCATAATTGACTGACCGGATTTGTTGTCCTTCTCATGAAGGAGCTGGCATATGGTGCAGTAAGCCTGCACGGTCCATTCTCCCATATTGCAAAGTGACAGCTGGGCCGACCTCTCACGGAGCTGGCGCTGCGTGGAAAGAATCATCGACGCCACTTCGAGGCGGGACCGAGCCGACGGTGCGAAAAGAGCCTCTCTGGGGGCTTCAATGGCAAACGGGGTGTGGATAGACAAAAGCGAGTGGCCGATCTTGTTCTTCAAAAGAGCCCTCATCAAGATTACGCGCTCCGAAGTGCGATGGAAGTCATCAACTTCAGATGTAGGCCATGCGGGGATCTTGGAAAGATGACGATTCAATTCCCAATCCAGACGCATAACCTCTTCGTATCGGCAGCTGATCCGAGGAGAGTGCATCAAGGCACAGGCCTTCAGCCGCAAAGGAAGAGATTGTGTCAGCACCGCCTGGAATGATGAGTCTGTCATCACATCCAGCGGCTTTTCGTCCGGAAGCTCGGTGCTATCGTCGTTGATTTCCGTATCATCGATATTCAACGCTGGGAAGGTATCATAGTCGTCTTCTTGCACCGAAGGGGGCATGCCTCGTTCGAGGGAAATCTGGAGGTCGAGTTCCACGATGGTAGCCCACATTCGTCGGCGCATCTCCATGCTGAACGCGGAAATCTTTGTATATCGACTTGGGTCGCGGTGGTACCCCGCCATCATAGCCCGCTTGACGAGAGTCCCGGTGGCAAGCCATGCCTGACTGCGTTTCATGCCATGGATATTCAGAGCAATGATGAGCAGAGTCTGCAGACGGAGGGTAGCGAGCTCGGGTCGCTTGAAGTTGGCATTTTCGATCCACTTCTCTGCGTGGAGAATCCATTCAATGGCAGTATAGCAGGTGAGGGGCGCCTCATTCTTCATTTGAAGAGTATTGAGGTCCGCGAGATTCCACGCACAAGCCAGCACCAAGAGCAGTTGAACCACAAAGACGGTCGAGGTCATGTCGGGGCTTTCCCGCTGTGCCCAGAACTGCTCCAGCTCCTCGAAGAACGAGGGCATGTGCAGGATACGATGGGTGGACTCGATATAGATGCAATACAAGTAGACCAACTCGTCGACGACTGCGCGAGCTGGAAGCATGGTGACTAGTGACTGCATGGTGGGCATGGGGAAGGGCTCATTCAAAGGTTTCCGCTTCCAGAGACCCTTTTTGACTCTGATGAGATCCGGTCGCAAGGCCGAGAGATGCGGGCTGGCAACCCTGATCTCTTCGGCAAAGGCCCTGAGGTCGGGGAACTAGAGCATGCAATCAACATAAAGTGACTCGTGGCAGGGCCAATCAGATCGTAGGATTGTTTGTCCCTCGGACGTGGGTTGGTGGATGGCATACCTGAGCTATCAGATTGGCAAATATGCCCGAGCCATTGTAACGGGTCTTGGTCTCTCGCCCTCGCATCATGATCCGCGGGGAGATATCCAGCTGCTGCGTCGGCGAGGCCAGATCTTCGTCGTCCTCGGCGGGGTGCGGCTGGGTGTCCTGGTGAGGCTCGAAGACCTGTCGCGGCCGATGCAGCAGGCTGGTATTTGCATAAGGTTCTTGGTTGACGGCGGCCTTGGGGGCGCCGAGAACGGTTTCTAGAAACTTATCGCGTCTCTCCTCGCCGGGACGTGAGTCCCTGGAGGATGGTTGAGGCCGAGTCGGCAAACTACTTATCCCCGAGTCCGGGGTAGGGTGGGCAGTCGCCCGATCAGTCTGGGCCATTTGTGTCGTGGCTGTGGGACCTCTCTCGGAGAAAACGGGCGAAGCAACTGTATTGGGTTGCTGCCAGAGAAATCCATCCTCGTAGGTGCATCGGGTTGGGGTTTTGCTCTTTTGACAACGTCCGCATACGGGATATTCACGGTCGCAACGGAGTTTTCTGCTGCGGCACTGCATACACGCCATTGTCCGTCGGCGTCGCTTGCGCACTCGATGCTGTTGCTGTTGCTGCTGTTGTTGTTGTTGTTGTTGTTGTTGCTGCTGCTGCTGTTGTTCTGGTTGAGAATTTGGAGCCGAAGCTGCCAATTTCAACTGAACGTCAGCCATCATTGGAGAGAAGAGGGGGTGGATGCGCAGTGGTAAAAGGATGAGAGGGAAGTGAGAAACGGAGGTAGGTATGCGCACCACCGCCAAAATGTATTGGGGGCAGATGGGGGGGTCCAGGGTGGATGGATGGGTGGAGGACCGCAGGCAGAGCGAGTGAGATTGGTGGATGGTGGCTTACGTGTTTGGCACTGCCGGCCATATCCACCAAATGGGGCAACCTGACCCGGTGGGCCTGGTTTCACACCTTTCCAAGAACAAGAACAATCGCCGATGTGTAGGCAGAGACAATTCTTAGTTTTCTTGCTCCGTACAGTTTCTCATTCACTATCTGTTGCACATACTGCACAATCGATTGTCTCTCCCGAGTCGTCTTCTTTCACTTCCACAGAAGAACCGTTGGCAGTTTCGCCGAGTAGCCAGTAGGGAACGATAACTCAGTAAAAAAGGCGCAGCCCGCCATTTTCCTCCGGCTTGGTTTTACCTCGCACGCACATAACTTCGCTTAAACCTACGGTCGGCTCTTCCGTGATCGTTGATTGATTGTTTCAGTCGCATTCCCTCAGACATTCGCCAGAACATTCGCAGCAATTTAACCAGACTGGGGGATGAACAACCAGGATTTGCCTAATGGGGTTTAGTGATGAGAAGGATTGAAGGGTCCAGAGCTGCAGGCAGGCAAGCAATTGGAAACACGGGCCAGAGTCCCACTGCCACGAAGAGGGGCGAGGGGCTGGTGCAATTGAATGCATTGCATTGTCAACGGGTCTAATCTTTGGGTGCTCAGCATTTATGGTTCTCGGCTCAATTGAGTGCGATAGAGTTATGGAGCCAGAGACTCGAAATTAACCAGTGGCCGCACTGCCAATAACTAAGCAACGCTTTGCTTCAAGCGTCTGCAGCCAGTCAAGTGAGTCAACTATAGTTCGCCGGAGGAGCTAAGTTACCGTGCTGTACTGTGTATGTGGTCCACGACTCAAAACTAACACATTATGGCAATGACAGTGGACGTGTAGCTGCAGCCTACCGTTTGACAGGTCGCCGTCATTGTCTCCGAGACATACCTTACTCGAAGTTAAATTCCACGCTTCGACAGAACAGAGCCCTGCGCCCTCTGAGAGCAATCATGGTTGCCTATTTCGATTAACTCCCTCGGGGATAAGCCTCGGAGATGATACTTTGCGATAGTCCGTCTCCGAGCTCAACGGAGTATATAGGAAAAGCTAGAATTCAATCCACCATGAAAGATGGCTGTCAGATTGATTTTATCTTCTTATCTCGTGTCCGAGCAGCTCAATCGCTCATCGTACGATATACCCTGAAGATAAGTGTGTCGCAAACAAACCCAGCTACGATGCTCCGGTCCCTTCTATCGCGCGGCGGCCTGATCCGCAACGACGACTACATCTTCCCCAGCGTGGATCCCACACAAGACGGGCCCGACTGCAAGCAAGACTGTGCCGACTGCACGGTACAATTCCCGTCGAAGGTGAAGGTCGAGACCTCCCGGCCGCTGTACGGACACATCAAAGAATTCCACACCCACGTCTTAGTTGCGACAGGGAAGTCGGACTGGACCGAACATGTCGAGAACGAGAAGGGATCACTCATGGAGGCATTTGACGCTTCCTCCAACCAGTCAAAACACGGAGTATGTTCAAATCCGGTGTTCAGCATGAGCCAGGTCCGCTGAGTGCGAATAAATGATCGCTGACGGGGAGAAACCTAGCGCATGATGGTCTCAGCCTCGAATCTCCAAGCCCACCACAACGAGGAAGAAGACGACAAGGACAACAACAACAACGGGACGACAATCCTCCTCCTCCCCTCCTTCACCTTCCTCGACTCCGTGCACAAAGCCGACGTACGCGAGGTCGTAGACCGATACATCGACGCCCCGCTCTCCAACAAAGGCCTCGTGGCCCACGATCCCGCATCGCGACTGGCCCCGCGACCATGCCAGTACGACTACGTGGTGCTGCTCTGCTCCCACCGACGGCGCGACGCGCGCTGCGGGATCACCGCTCCGCTGATCAAGAAGGAGCTGGAGCGACACCTGCGGCCGCTGGGGCTGTATCGCGACGCGACCGACGAGCGGCCCGGCGGCGTGGGCATCTTCTTCGTCTCGCATGTCGGCGGCCACAAGTTCTCGGCGAATGTGCTGGTCTACCGGAAGGCGCAGGAGCAGATGATCTGGCTGGCCCGGATCCGCCCGGAGCACTGCGAGGGCATCGTCAAGTACACGCTTCTGCAGGGGAAGGTGGTGCATCCTGACTCCCAGTTACGGGGTGGGTTCGATCGATGTCGTGGGTTGACGAGTTGGTGATAGATATTTTTCTCAGTGATCATGATTAAATCTGTATACTCAGCTAATACCCAATAAATTCATAAAAATAATTGAATCTCAGGTACGGTACAGTAAAACGAAATAGACTTCGATCCATAAACATTTACGGAGTACTACGAGGAAGTGAAAGCCGGGGACCGAGACACGCTACGTCAGCCCGCCCTGCACAAAACCCGCGTTAATTGATTTTCGCGGACGCGACGGGTTCGGGACCAACAGCCGGACCACCACCACCACCACCACCACCACCACGCCTTCGCAATCCCTTCTCCTCAGACATAAACCTTGACAGCCACTTCATCCTCCTAGAACACGGCACTATAGATCCTCAACATGCAATAATGGCCACCACCATACCACCATCCTCAGCAACCCCCTCCTCCACCACCCTCCGCGCGGAGCTCAAAGAATGGGAACGAGCATTCGCCGACGCCAACGGAGGCAGAAAAGCCGATCGAAGTGATATCAAGAAGGTACCTGAAATTGGTAAGCGCTTATCTCCCTTCCCCCTCCTAGAACAATAAAATCTTGCCCCTCAGCTAACACCCACCCCTTTTTGCATACAGCCGCCAAATACAAAGAATACTCCCGCCTCAAAGCCCTCGAAACATCATCCTCAACCAGCATTCCCAGAACAACAGAGGAAAACGGTCGACACCACAAAAGGAAACGGAAACACACCTCCCCGCATGGGTCTTCGGATAACCTCACCACCCCACGGAAGAAGACAGACAAAAGCGGGACCGGGGCCGGGGCCGGGGCCTTTGAGACGCCATCCAGAAAATCGACCTCTCATCCGGCGGAGGTCGATCCGTACGACTCGCCGTCAGTGTTGCGGCGGCTGTTCAGCCCGAGCACACACCTGTCGCCGCTGAAGGCGGCGATCGGGCCGACGCCGCAGCGCGATGGCAAGGCGCTGGGGCTTTTTGATCTGCTGTCGGAGTCCGGTGGGAGTACGGCGACGCCGTCGGCGACGAGGATTGCTGGGTTGAAGGAGGCGAGTGTGCGGACGCCGTCGAGGCGGAAGAAATCTCTGAAACAGAAGAGGGAGACGATGGATACGATTGCGGAGGAAGGGGAGGAAGCGGAAAATGATGGTGAGAGTGAAGATGATGATGACAGTTCCAGGCTGGGGAGGACGCCGACTTCGTCCGGGAAGAAGTGGATGCTGTCGACGCTGTTTTCTACTCCGACTACCTGGCGGTATGCGACGATGATGGATGATGGGTCTAATAAAGGGACTGTTGCTGCTGCTGCTGCGGAAGGGACGGCGGCGGCGGCGGCAGAGGGGGCTTCAATAGCGGCAGTGGGAGAGCCGAACGAACCCGGGTCGGAGACTCCCTCGTTCCTGCGGCGGTCGACGTCGGGACGGTACGATACCTCAAACATCACGGGGGGATTGAGTCCGATGGCCACGCGGAAACGACCCCAGTTCGTCGGGAAGGGGCTCTCGGCTTTGGTGAAGGGCTTGCGGGACATGGAAGAGGAGCAGTTGGAGGACGATATGGATGTTCTCCGAGAAATCGAGGCCGAGCAGGCGGCTATGATGGACGCGGCGCAGGTGGCCGATAGCCAGGCCGCGGCTGAGAACGAGGGCGCTCCCGTCTGGAAGAAGAAGGGCCAGAAGCGGACTACCCGCAAGGTGCGCATGAAGCCGGTGGTTTCAACGTCGAGGCAAGCTGCGCCCGAGCTGCCGTCTTTTTCGGATGAAGAGGAGGAGGAAGACGGAGAGAGGGATAATGGCCCTGATGGGAGGGTCACCGCCGTCCGCGAAACTCAGCAGCTCGTAGCCCCCGGCCCTCTGGACCAGAGCCACCTCGAGGTTCCTGACTTCGACGACCTCGATTCGTTACACACCATGTCGGAACCGGACCTGTCCGACTTCGACCCTGACTACGACGAAGGACCCCAACCTCGAGAGAAGGGCAAGAGCTTCTCCGAAAAGATGAAGGAGGCTATTGCGGCTGGCAAACCGCCAGCGACAGAGACTCCGGAAAAACCACCTGCACGACCTCAGGCGCAGGCAAAGGACCCCGAGCCCAAACAGCCGCGTGCACGCAAGGTCAATCCGGAAGCGCACGCCAACTACCGGTCGCTCAAAATCCGAAACAAGAACTTCAAGGGACGAGGCGGCGGGCGCTTCGGCAGGCGACGTTGAATACCAGAGCCTAAACATCACGAGCCATGAAACCTACTAGCGTATTCTTCTTGTTTGCATCATCCAAGATACCAGTCTTATCATTTATACATTTGTCTATAGCATGCATCAATCATTCATAGGATATGCAAGATAATTCCTCGCTGCGAACAGCGCAGCAAGACATACAATATAGCCTTCTCTATCTTAGTCTGGTATATAACGCTCCCGAGCGTACTGTACCCTCTTGGCTTGTTCCTCCTGGCTTTCGCGCTGATACGGCTGCCTCCGTGAATGCGCCGGCTTCGCCACTCGCCCCCTCCCTCTTCCTCTTCCTCTCCCACCTCCCCGGTAATGATGTGAAGTCCCACCCCGATAAACCGGCGGCGACGCCGAGGAGCCCTCAGCCCGCGCCTGCGCAGACGAAGCTCCCTCCCGTCGCGACACATCCTCATACTGCACATGCCGATCCCAATCCTCCAGCGAGGTATACGGACTCCGCAGCCAAGCCTGCAGCTCATGCAGAAACAACCGCGCATTCTCCCTTCCTAAGAAATCCCGGAGAAGTTCCTCCGCCTGACCCGCGCTGCCCTTGATATCGACCGTGCGGAGTATCGCGATGATGTACTCGAGAAGGAACTCGGCATTATTGCCGCGGCGGTTCTCCAGTCGTTGTTGACCCGCCCGTGGGGGTGCGGACTGCTGTCGCTGCGCCGTCGAGCGCAATTCACCAGCACCCCTACCGATCCCCTCGTCGTGATCAACGGCGGAGAGCTCGGACGAGGGGTTGAGAAAGGCGAATACTTTGAGTTCGCGCCGGATCCATTTGCGCGCGCGCGAGACAAGCTCCTCTTCGCGGTTGAAGCGGTCGGGCGTGAGCTCGCGGTATTGGGAGAGACGGTTAGAGCCGACGCGCAGGGAGTAGAGTTGGTGGCGGTAGATGTGTTGGCGTCGGCGGAGGGGGTCGTCGCTCGGTTGGGCTTGGAGCGGTGGTCGATTCGTGGGGCTTCGAGCGCGGCGCGGGCGACGGGATGGATGATGGTGGATGGGTGGTGCGGGTGGATGGGATGAGGATGCATTGGTGTGCACTGGCGGGGCAGGTGGGAGGTGATAGATCTTAGTCCCTTGGGGGCTGTCGAGGTTGTATCTGACTGCGGAGACGTCGCTCTTGCCTTCAACTTGGCGTCAGCTAAAGACCCTGACCCTTTGCAGACTTGACAAAATTCGAATTCTCGGATACGTGAGAGTACATACAGAGCGGGCAGTTCCGACGCTGCTCCAGCCAGCTCACCAGACACAGAAAGTCGAAGTTCGCATGCTTGCAGGGCACCGCAATGGCGGTTTCGGAGACCGGTTCGAGGCAGATGACGCACGGATTTGCCTCATTCTCGCTTTCCTCTTGTGCTACCTCTTGGAGCGTTCGTTGCAAAATTGCCTGCCGTATGCCATCATCATCGGACATGGAAAGTTACACCCGCTCGCACATCAAAAGATTCCGTTAACGAGTGGACGATTGGGTATGATGAAAATGAAAAGAGGATGGGAATGTTTTGTTCGTTAAGTTTCCAGATGGAAGAGGACGAGGCATTGCTGACCGCCTTTGAACCAACGTCATTGCAGTCTAGTTCACCGCTTGGAAAGTCGAGGACTATGACTGGCAGATGCAACTGATCGAGTCCAGACCGCCTGCCGAAGTCATCGAAACTGCCCGCCACAATGGAGACGGAGGCGGGCCAAGCGCGCCTCTTTGCGGCGGCCTTCCGTGATATGCGGCGAAATCTCCGCGGTGAAACCTCACATTGACTCACAGTAGCTGTGGACATATGAATCTTTGCTTGCCTATGTGAACCCTCGAATGTTTGTCGCAACTCACTAATGCTGAAGGTAATGAGATCTGCAAGGTCCGTAGTCGCAGAGAACGCTTCCAAAATGAGAAACCACACTCAGAGCGCGCCCGCGCGCACCATCACCAGTCTAAGACGCTGGTCCATCACCAACAAGGAACTACCAGGTGAGCATCTCGCTTCCACTATATGATAGCGCTTCGGGTGGCTGATAATATCATCTGTTCTTGCGCTACAGCAGTACCGCAGGTCAGGTCTATTCACGTATACGACTTCGACAACACATGTAAGGATGCACTCCGTCGCCCTGCGACCTCCGTCTGATTCGCCCGCGCATTCTAATGCTTTCCAGTATTTCTAAGCCCACTTCCGAATCCGCAACTCTGGAACGGTCCGACGATCGGGTTCCTTCAGGCTTATGAGAGCTTCGCGAACGGCGGTTGGTGGCATGACCCGAACCTCCTGTCGGCTACCGGAGAAGGGATCGAGAAGGAGGAACCGCGCGCTTGGGAGGGGTGGTGGAACGAACAGATTGTGTGGCCTTCCATTACATTACAATAACCTATAAGTGAACTAACAGCAATTGGCTGATACGTTCCCCCCTAGGTGCAACTCGTGAAATTGAGCATGGAGCAGAAAGACGCCTTGACGGTGCTTCTAACGGGTCGCAGTGAAAGTGGATTCTCGGAGATCATCAAACGAATGGTGAGCAGCAAGAAGCTGGAGTTTGATTTGATATGCCTCAAGCCGGAAGTTGGCCCGAGGAATCAGCGCTTCGCGACCACGATGGAATTCAAGCAGACCTTCCTGGAAGACCTTATCCTCACTTACGAGCAGGCTGAAGATCTTCGCATCTATGAGGATCGCCCGAAGCAGTACGTTTTTTTTTTTTTCCTGTTTTCGTTCATATTGCCGGAACGTCTGACCTTTCTGCCAGTGCCAAAGGCTTCCGGGACTACTTCGAGCAGCTGAACCGCAAGTTCCAGCCTGCGCAGGGCCCCAGCCCGAGAAAGCCGATCACCTCGGAAGTAATCCAGGTCGCCGAAGGATCCATGTATCTTGACCCCGTCTGGGAAGCCGCCGAAGTGCAGCGCATGATCAACTCTCACAACCTCACCACCCGCAACCCGTCACTAAACAAGGCCAAGTCGCCGTACGGTCGACTGCGCATCAAGCGCACCATCTTCTACACGGGCTACCTGATCTCGAACGCCGACTCGAGCCGGTTGATCCGCGAAGTACTAACCCCCATGCTCCCCTACGGGCTCGCGGACTCCAACGACCTGAAGTACATGGCCAATAGCATCCTGATCACGCCCCGCCCCGCCCCGCGGTCGATCCTGGACAAGGTCGGGGGCATCGGCAAGAAGCTGAGCTGGCAGATCACGGGCACGGCCTGCTTCGAGAACCGGGTCTGGGCCGCGCGCATGGCGCCCGTCCCCGCTACCGAGAAATACTACACGGAGAACCCGCAGCCCGTCGTGGTGCTGGCGGTGCGCAAGGGCGCGCGCCCCATCGACGCCGGCAAGATCCAGAACTGGCACCCCGTCCCCGCCGACAAGGCCCTCACCGTCGAGACCGTCGTCGGCGAGAAGGTGGTCCTGCGCGTCGAGGAGGAGAACCCAAACGAGGGCGAGTGGGAGAGCCAGTTCCTCAACAAGAATAACAAAAGACGGCACCAGCAGGAACGCAACGAGGAGATCCTCTATCCGCCGCACGCGGAGCAGCAGCAGCCCGCAACGTATGATGGCGCCGCTGCTTCTGCATCCCACCACCACCACCCCCACCACCCCCACGGAAGACAGCCGCACCCGAATGCCATGCGCAACGGAGGGAATCGCCATCACCATGATGACAGTGGACCCTCGCGCCGCGGGAACGCATTCCGCGGCCGCGGCCGCGGCGGTGCGGCAGGGCGAGGCAGGGGCGGCGGCCACCATCAGAACCGCGGCGGCAACCGTGGTGGTGGTGGCGGCGGTGGTGGTCGAGGCCGTGGTGGTGGTGGCGGTGGTGGCGGTAGCGGTGGCCGTGACAATGGTCCGCCGGGGTACCGGTCCCTAGACGATTACGGCGGTGGGTTTGAAGGGAATAATTATGAGGAAAAGCCCGGACCAGGCGGTGGGCCGCCGGTGATGAACTACTAAACCAAAGGAACAATAAGCGGGGCGGCTCTATTATTTGCGTAACCCATCCGGCCCGGGTCATCGTCGTCGCGATCTGTTCGTTGCCTGTGAAACGACGAGAGGATGTTTTGTCCTCTTTAATAGTATGCAATATGCAAGCAAATTACCCAGTAGACGCTGTTGATCACAATACCATGTCATGTGACTGCCTACCTATTCCTCTATATTAGTAACCGGTTCTTGGTGCAGTTGAGATCTCACGGAGATCTAGATCTAAAGGTTCTTAATTGTAGAGGTTGCTCTACTGGACAGAGCATGAGTTGCTCGATTTCGCAGTCAATGATACAGACCTGGAAAATTGTGAGGATAATGCATGTGACGTCCCGCGACTATCCATTGGAATTCTTCACGCAGATCGACTCTCATTAGCAGCAAACACAAAGAATCCACATCAAATTCATAATCTAGAAGACAAGACAATAACAAAACTATTGACAACCCAAATCCACCCAGTGTCCCCTCCGCAGCCACAAGATAACGTGAAGCAACCTTAACAAGTGTTCTATACAAGGCCAACGACAAAGCGAACACAAGCATCGCGGCAAACAAGATCTTTCCCGCCGGAGGAAGGCTATACAGGGTAGGAGGAGAGAAAGCGGACGAAACAGAAATTTTCGAGTGGATTGATTGTTTCGAATGAGGTGAGCTAAGCTAAGCTCAAGAAGACTGAACGGCCGACTTGATCTGTTGTTGGCCGCATCTTGTTCATTAGGCATTTTTCTTCTTCGTGATGACTTCTTTAAACAAACAAAATGAAAAACCGTAACCGTAACTCGTAGTCCCTTGTCCAATTGTCCGTGTCCATAAACTCGTATAAAAAACCAGAGAGAAAAAGTCCATGTTCCAAATCTCAATATGCATCATTATTCACGTGCTGTTCGTTGTATATGCCGTCTCTGGGGGCTGGTGATCGCATGAAGACGAGGGAGTCGGATGAAGGGGGAATGCGTAGCGTTGAAAATCAGAGTGGGGAATCAAAGTGCAATGAAAAGAATTGATGAGGGTTCAAGTTGGCATGTCAACGTGACTATGCTTCGTCCGTCAATTGTTTGATGAGGCTGATGCTGAGAATCATGACGAGAAGACCTATCGTCACAACCACCATGAGACCGAATCCAAACCAGCCCAGCACCATGGCAGAAGTGCCAACACCACTCTTCACACTACCATTGCCCATGTCCTGAGCGATGGTGCTCGCGGCGACGGATGCGGTATGTTGCCAGAGAACAGAGACGAGGACGAAGACCGACGCGACGAAGATGAGGGCCAGGGCGGCTTGCGAGACAGGGCGCGAAGGAAATGGCTTGGCTTCAACTTCGGAACCACTAGCATCGAGCTCGTCGTGCCATCCGGGGAAGGTAGCCAGCAGGATAAAACAGAAGAAGGCGAGGATGACGGCGATGATGCTACCGCGAGTTAGCAAGACACACACGAGACGAAAGCCTAAGGGAGAACGTACAGTAGGTACGGAAACACAACAGCATCTTTGAACGTTGACGCAACCCAGATCAGGTTCAGAGGGTCTTGATCGACCGTGACAATCTCGGCCAAGGCGGTCGCATTGGCATTGCAGATATATGATCCCGCATCTGGCTGCACGCAAATACCGAAGTAGCCCACACGGACTTCCATTTCGGCTCCTCCTACGATGTTCGCCGTTGCTGTAACCACGCCAGGATCTACCTGCGCTAGGTTGAATGTCGGTGAGTATCGTTCGTAGTATAGTGATATCAGGAATATGCTAGGGATCTGGGGTGAGGACGACGAGCATCCTGCCAATAATAGGGCTGATCAACGTTAGTCGCATTCCAGAGCATGGGTGACCGGAGAACTACTGACATAGAAGGATGATGGCGACAGCAATGATAATCATCAGCACGTGGTGGTAACCGATCATTGGTAACAGCCCTGCAGGGTCAAGCGTCAATATTCTCATGCATATGTTCGAAGCGAGAACCGAAATACGTACGGGCTAGCCGGTCACCGATTTTAGGCATCTTGGGTTGTCCAGGTGTTGTCTCCCCGTGTCTCTGATCCAAGACTCACTTCTCGGAACCCCGAGAAGGAGTCTGCGCCGGTTGCTGCGCACCTCTTTGACACTACCACCCAACTGACAGATCAAGTATGATGAGAAGCTCTCCTCCTTTGAGAGAAGTGGAGCTGTTTGTGTTGATGTCGATACTCGTGCTCCTGGCGCTGAGGGAATACGTCAATGTCTCTGAGAGATATGCAGCGACTGTCCGGAATGTTGAGCACAGGAGTTGCAATGCGACAACGGGCCGGAACCGTTATCAAGATCGAGATCCAAAGAATGTATGACTGGCAAGTCCCACGGAAAGCCCTGAATAGTGGATAATGGTGGTTAGAATTGTACAAAGAGAGTCACCAACTGGGCTGGGTGGGCTTCGAGTGGAGGGACTGGATATCTGCCAAAAACAGGCAAGCGGAGGGCAAGGGAATGGGGAAAGGAGAGTGCAGGCAGGAGAGAGGAAGGGGGGAGAGTAAGATCTCAGCTGGAGCAGGTTTCCAAGGTTCAGTCCACCCGACAGAATTGTGCCTTGACGCGCCAGAACAGTCAATGAAGCTGGATTGGAAAGGAAAGGGTAATAATGAGGAGGCTGGGAAGATAGTGTGGAGTGAACGATGTACGGAGTAAGTTACTGTACACATACAACTAACTAATGCTCTACTTCAGCCCGAAGAAGGGCCAAAAGCGGGAGGCTGGGCCACTGCCTGCCACTTCCCGTTTGTTTACCGCGTCTGTTCCCCGGTAACCAGTCCACACCGCCCGCCGTCATTTCACTCCATTGGATCCGCCGTGGACTCCACTGATCGCGCTAAGCCCCCCGATCATCTTATCGGCACGTGCCCACTCCCCCCCAGCCTCCAACTTTTCCATGGAACTAAGCACACCAACACACCAACTTATGTCATAGTCTGGCCAGATGCTTTGCAACTAAGGGGTATACGGTCAATCCCATGTAGATCCTATTATTTATACGGCCAAGCACCTCTCGGTCATGTACTGTACTGTACTGTACTGTACTGTATGTCAAATCACCCACCCAATGCCATGATACACAAAACTAACAATACTCCCAAGAACTCCTATAATGATAATGATAAGTCGATTGTCCCCCAAGCACTCCAAGAGTTTGTCTCAACCTACAAAGGAGAATCGCTTGAGATCAATAGCGACTGGGGTCTGCAAGCCTCCATTCGCATTAGCGTCGGGTTCTTCCAGATCGTCTTCTTCATCGTCTTCACTATCCGGAATGATCATGTCTTCACTCCCATGGTAGGTCGGCATGAGATTCTGGGTGCTACCGAGACTGCTATTGTTGGGCTCAGATGGAGTAAGCGAGACTTTTGATGCCCGAAATGCGGCGAGAGAGGACGAAAGATGGTTGAGAGATCGAGACCTAGCCAGGGCACTTTGCCCCAGTCGTTGCAAGGGCGTTGTCCGTCCACGTCTAGGCGGCGTCCGTGGACTTCCGCTTCTCAGGTCCATTGGTGCTTTCGCTTTTGAGAAGGAGATAACTGGCATGGGCCGTGCATTGGGTTCTGTCCGAGTGACACTCTCCGAGCGAACGCTGCTGCCTCTCCGCTGGAATGCAAACCTCGAAAGCAGCCCTGAGTTTTGCTTCTCGATGTGATAGTCGAGAACTTTCTGGAACTCCTCCGGATTGGACTCCAGACTGACAGCCCTGGGGTTGCCCTCAATAAGTTGAATGGAATCCGACGGCACTTCTTGCTTCTGCTCCAACCCGTGATCCAGGTGATCCTCGGCATCAGCTTTCGTGGATTGCGGGGGCACATCTGATGCGTCGAGGGGTTGACTTGGCCCCGTGTCTTGGTGCTCATCGCTCTTAGCTTTCGCAGGTGTCTCGGCAGGATCCGGAATCTGAGACATCATATCCTCTACGGAATCATCCGAGAAGACGTCCAGAGAGTGTTTCCGAGCCTTCTTAGTTCGATTAATCTTGAGTCCGCTCGGGCTAGACTCATCGGTACTGTTTGTGAAGAATCGACTCCGACAAGTAGATGCGCTTGGCAACTGTCCCTCATCTATATCTGAACAGAGGCGCTGTCGCTTAGAGGGTTGCAGAGCAGACAGCCTCAAGGCGTGAGGATTAAAAGAGTCCCGCTCGACACTTCTCACCAAGGGACTGGAGAATCTGCTCGACAACGTAGCAGAGGAGGCTGACCTCATCAGGGTTGGCTGCGTGGGAACGGAAGTACTCTCCCAGGAGGTATTAGCATGACGCTCGAGGAGCCGTTGCTGGCTTGGGGACGGCGTGAGGCTATTCGGATCGAGTTCAGCTAACGGCGTACGTCTTGGAGTGAAGAATGAATTGATGGGTTTGTTGGGCTTCAATTCGGCCGCTGATCCAAGTGTTTGTCGACGTTGCAAAGTGCTTGTGAGTCGTTTCTCGGTAGACTTCGCTGCAGCTGGCGGCTTCAATACCAGAGGTTGCTTGGTCGCTGGATCCAGGTCCCCCCGAGCCACTCCCACCGCAACCTCAGGCTCCACATCACCGCCGATGAAGGTCAACTCTTCTAGATTGACATCACTTTCAGGTGTTGTGAGCGTCACCAGCTTTTCGGCCTTGGGGCAATAGACTCGCTGATAGAGGAAAGTAAGCTCCGCTTCCTTGAAACTCTTCAAGTAATCCGCAGGAACGTGATACTGGCCGTCAAACTGGAGCATCCGCACGGCTTTCTCGACATTTTTGTACCTCCGTATGCTTTGATGAGCCGTCTTCAGACCCATCCGTGGAATATTGGCTAAATAGTCGCAACCGGCGAGAATGCACATGCGTCGAAAGTCATCATCCGACCATCCTATCAGGCTGACGTCCCGGCAAGCCCCGAAGTCCGCCCGATTGATCTCGATGCAGTCACCATGTTGATCAAGCTTGGACAGCAGGCGTTTGGCGCCAAACACAAGCAAGTCGGAGTCCTCTGAGATAATGCCATGAACGATACCCTGCTGCTCCAAGTATACCAACTGTGCATCGGCCTCGTACGGAGCTACCACATACTGCACATTCATTTGCTTCAGTTCTTCAATCAACTCACGCGCCATCAGAGGAGTCACGTCGACCGCCTTCTGTAGTTCCTGGTAGGCTTCCTTCGTGCGGCCTTTTCGGAGCAATTCCATCCCAAGTGACTTGCCGTCATGTCGCCTTTTCTGGCGTCGATCTTCAGTGCCAGCTTTGCTAGGAAGATTATCTCCGTCGAATACAAGGTATGGCGTCACTCCAAAGTAGATAAGCATGCGAACCCGATTAAGAACAAAGTCAATGTGTCTTTCATGTATGTTAGCGGGAAGCAGTCAGATGGCAAGCCTACAGGTACGTACTTTCGTGTGGGCTTATCCAAGACCAAGTCCACGGAGCATGCGACCGTACCACGATGTAGCCATCCGTAGGCATCGACTCCCAAGGTCTGCCCACTATAACTTTTCAGGTGACATGGTTTCTGGATTGATTTAAGAAGAACATGAAGACCTAGAAGGAACACGAATAGTTAGAGACGACTCCCAAGCGCTTTTGCAAAGACAAGGGTCACCTTTAATTCCCATTGTCAGTACCCTATTGACGAGATGGCAGGCCGCGCTCTCTATACCGGCACCGCCAAGACAGGGATCTGCTCCGGCTGTAGGTGCTTAGGTCAAGCCAGATGATGAAGGCGAGGACCATGGGAAGACACCTAATCAAATGATGGAAGAAGACGTCCCACCCCTAAGCGACCAGCAAACGACAATGACCTAGACAACGAGGTTGGAATGCTTGATCTTCATCCCCTCCGACGCGCCAGGAACGCGATGGGGCGAGGGAAGCCATCTCATATTCTGATTGGTTTCATGTGAGCGGCTTGAGTACTCTTCCTCACCGCCATTGCATTCTGCCCGCCCAAAAAAAAAGAAATTCGCCGAGGGAAAAAAAATCGCTGATAAACTGGACGACATTGCAACAATCTAAAAGCAGACAGGAGAAACAAAACTTCACCATGCCGAAGACGCTACAGAAAGTACACAAGCACATTGCGAAGAAGAGAGGAGCGGTTGAGGCTCTTCACGAGTTCAGCAGAGATGCCAGAAGATTACGCCGCGCCACCGCTAGAGATGACCGAGTCGCTCGAGTGTCCGCCAATATGTCGCGGGGCAGACAAACCTATGGTGAGGGCCTAGCACTGTGCCACCCTTGTCTCGCTCAAAGGACTTCTCACTAATTGATTCCATGATATACAGTCGACCGCATTGCATACTTCTACGAGACCCTGCCCGAGGATGCGACGCCAATGTCGGAAGACGAGATGAAGGATATCGTGGTGAGGTATGTGCCGGCGGCGCAAGGGCCAATCATAGCTTCGTGCGCTTTGAATTCTCACGTACAAACCAGGTATATCAACCGTAGTGTGCCCGAGATCGAGCAGTTACAGAGCGAGAGACGGAAAGGCAGACCCCCAAGCAAGCGGGAAGAAGCGCTGCTGCAGCGAACCGATGTCGAGAACAAGGAGTTTAAGACGGGATTTTGGTTGCCTGACCTCAGTGAGCAGGGTGTGATCAATTCGCTTAGGGCTTGGAATGGCGATTGGTCTGGCTTGAGCACGATGAAGTTCATCCGGATCACTAAGGATGGAGGCAAGCAGCCTTCAGTATTTCCCCCCAAGGGAATGTCTTGAAAGATTTTGTTCGTCTTCTGTGTTCCGAGTTGCAAAAAGTTGGGTGCTTTGTCGGGGGAATCTCATGGGACTATGGCGTTATGATTGCATATAATTCACATGTACACACATATCATACCATATGGTTTTTCTTGAATCACCAGTAAATGAAGTACGTACGTACTGTGCTGTACTTTCATGGATGGAGCTCCAGGTCTTGGCACGGGAAGAGCTTTGGAAAGTGGAGATGCCTGAGACTCCAGGCTCCTCTTGTTCACATCATCACTTTGCCTCTTCCGCACTCTTACCATCATCCCACCCCCATTCATTTTTCCCATTTGACTTTCAGCTTCAATCCATCTACCATCCATCCACTATCTTCAAGATGATGTCTCTTCGCACTCTTACTCGCTCCGCCCCCCGCTCCATTGCGCGTTCTCTCGCAGTTTCCACCCGCGCAACTGTCTCCAGACCTGTTGCCGCTGTTTCTCAGAATGCTTTCACCTTGAAGCAGATCACCAAGCCTGCCTATGCTGCTTTTTCGACCTCCCGGGCTTTCAAGCAGGCCCCCGGCGAGGGTAAGAGAGTTTTCCCTGGATGAAGTATTGCGATTCTGCAATCTCCCATTCGAGCGCATCAATTCATTTTTTCTCTCATGTGTTTCGGGCTCATACCCATCACCTTGTATCCAAATTCCTGTCCCGTTCAAGCATTGGAAGCTTCGGTCATGGACTGCAGATGACTTTTTATGGCGCACAAAACTGACTACATGTTGTACGAGTATAATAGGTGACGTCGAGCTTGTTGCCAAGCTTGAGGATGAGCTCAAGCACGAGAAGGCCTCCGGCCTTGAGGACCTGGATGGCTCCGTTCAGAACATCCAGTATGTTCTGCAAAACAACTCTTGGGAGGTACGTTGCTGTCGGACGATCGTTGTTCTGACTGCATTAGCTCACACATCATGGTTTTTTCCAGGTCAAGGATATTCCCGGCGAGCAGGAAGTCACTTTGACCAAGAAGTTCGGCAAGGAAGAGTAAGGAAGCTTGTGCCCGCGTTTTCCTCCTTAACAATCATTCTAATCGTTTGTACTTCTCTATAGGATCCGCCTTACTTTCACCGTTGCAGACCTCGAAAACCTGAGCGAGCAGGAGGATTTCTCCGCTGATGGTCTGATGGACGCCAACGACTTCGGAAGCCACCAGCCTGCTAACCAAGGTCGCGCAGGCATCTCCCAGCTTCCCGAGGACCGTATCGCTCCCTCCGACCGCGACGAGGTCGGCATCGACGACCTTGAGCCCGGCTTCCCCGCTCGTGTCAACATCACCATTGAGAAGCCCGGCAGCGGCGCTCTCCTGATCCAGACCATGTGCACCGATGGCGTGTTCCAGGTTGAGGAGGTCTCCTACTTCAACAAGCCCGATCTGGCTCTTGCCCAGACCGCCGAGAAGGACTGGGCCAGACAGAGCCTGTACGCCGGTCCTCCTTTCGAGAACCTCGACGAGGAGCTTCAGAACTTCATTGACCGCTACCTTGACGTGAGAGGCATCAACGCCGAGCTTGCCACCATGATCCCCGACTACATCCAGGTTAAGGAGCAGAAGGAGTACGTCCGCTGGCTCGAGAGTACGTGACCCACCGATATTACTTCCCTATAAGCATTTGCTAAACCTCTGTCCAGATGTCAAGAACTTCGTTTCTGCTTAGATCAGGCGGACACGGACGTTCTTCTTCCCGGTTCCTGCACAGCATGCTATTGAATGATGCGTTTCGAGTTTCACAACTATATCATCTGTCACTCCTGTCTTCTCCAAAGCAGGCTTTATGGTCAATAATGAGGTAGTGCTGTTCGTCTGACAGTCCTACAATGTAACAACATAGAATCGAATTTCACAAAAAAAATGTAATTTTGACTGGAACCATGGCTCATGCTGGTTCGTATTGATTCTCATAACTACGTAATGAGCTCAGTCTGCAGTCAGAAATGAATAGAAGAGTAAGAACCATCACAATATTTACACAAAACACAGGGGAAAGGCCCCGTGACCCTTCTTCGAACGCCTGAAATATCCACTTTCAAAGGACATACTCCCAAATCGCTCCAAGATCATACCCAAAAATAATGCTACCCAGGCTAGGGCTTGAGAGAATTAAAACCATAAAGACCGCCATTCACCTAGGAGGCGAAACTCAGAAGCCTAGAACTCCATACTCTCAGGCTTTGTCTCCTCAACGTCCTCATTCCGTTCCCGTTTGCCACCACGCTCTTCCTTGAGAAGACCGGCGATGAAGGAGCGGAAGTAGTCGATGTATGGTTTCAGGCTCGTCTTCTCATAGTCCTGTACTCTGCGGCTTCCCCTCGCGTCCGAGTCCGCGACACTACCCTCGCCCTCGGCCGCCTCCAGTCCGGCATTGGTGCTCGGATGCTCCGCATCCCACGCATCGATCTCGGCGAGCAGCTGCGTCACCGTCGGCACCGAGAGGGGGTCGAACTGCTCTGCCTTGCGGGCGTCGATGGGGACACACACGCGGCCGGTGCCCGGGTGGATGACGAACGGGCTCTTAAGCAAGTGGATCATCTTCTTGCTGACCTCGGAATCCAGCCGGGGGTAGGTGTACTCCAGCACGATGTCCTGCTTGGCGTCGCGGAGCGTGGTCGGGTTCAGGGTGCTGCTCTTGCCCGTCTTGGCGAGGGCGTCGATGTCGGCCCACTTCTTGGCGCTGGTGCGGTCGGGCGAGGACTCCCACTTCTTGCGCAGTGACTCGTTCAGCCCTTTGTCCGGCAGGAGGGCCAGCAGGCGCTGCGCCTGCTCGGGGCCGAGGAAGGTGTCCTGGTCGACCAGCGTCGTCTGCGCGAAGTGGGATTTCAGGATGTCGAGGCTGCGCGCCATGTGCGGGTGCAGCGGTCGCTTCAGGTTCACCCGCTTGCCGCTGCTGTTGCCGCCCCGCACCACGTCCAGGTACCCGGCGATGGCCCGGCGTCGGTCGTCCGGGAGGCTGCGAGCGCGGGGGTCGCACACCCAGGCGTGCGCACCGCGGCGACCGGAGTATACCCAGAGGATGTGCTCGAAGCCGAAGTCGTCGCGGAGGGCCGTGTCGACGACCTTGATCGCCATGGTCACAAATGCCCAGCATTTGCCGCAGATGTTGGCCTTCGTACAGCAGGAGCGGATGTCATCGTAATCCGTCAGATCGATATCGAAGACGAGTTCCTTGGAGATGGGCTTCAACTGGCCGCCGCGGAGCGTCTTGCGATCTCGGGGGTTGGTGTTGTAGACAGGTCCGATCTCGAATCGAGAGGGGTTCATCCGGATGATATCTTTGCGGAAGCTTTCGATCCGTTAGAACAGAGTTCTGATATGGCACTTGTGCATCAATCCCGCGGTACTCACAGATCTGCCGTTGCATATGATTGGTAGCGGAGGTAGGCGTCGTTCTGGAGTGTGAGGGCGAATTCGCGATTGCCGAAATCGGGTGAAGGAACAATTCCGTGGTTAAGCCATTGGAACAGGTAGCGGAATGGAAAGAGGCGTTGGTAGAATGCGAGCATGGTGTCTGTGTCTACCTCTGGACCAGGAGCACGGACGGCGCTGAACGAGTAACTTCTATCAGTACCGGTATGCCTTGGTGAGTGTCGGCGCGAAACCTACTCTGTCTGCATCGTGTCCTGATTCTGAGCAGCTGGAGCGCTAGAAGCTGGGTATTCTTCATCATCGCCGTCGTCATTGAACAGGTCTTCTAATTTTACGCCTGCTGCTGCATTGTCGGGTGCATCGGTCTTATGTTCGGAGGTGCTCTCCGCTGGCGGAGCGTCTGGTAGAACCTCCTCATCTTTGCGATCGGCTGACGAGCCTTGCGAGGACACTGAGTGAGGCATCATAGGGGTGATGTTGTGGATTGTCTTGTTGTTCACTGCATCCATCTCTCAGCTACCGCAGCACAGTAAAACCATTAACGCGCTCCAAGACGCGTTCCCACGCGCCGCTTGCCCTAAGCCCTGATACGGTAGCTGAGCTGAGGGGGAGCTTATCTCCACGTGATGCATTGCTGCAAACGGTGATGAGTCAGCGAGGTACCACCGACCCACCGAGAAAGCGACCAAGTACGAAGTATACTAAGGTTCGCTCCTGCAGAGCTTCACAATCACGTTTGCCAAGTTCTGTCTGGTACCACCCCTGCAGGAACATTTGCCATCTGCTATTACCGCTTGCGGCCATGGTTCCTGTCAAGAGGCTCAACGAGCTTTGCTTCAATGACGTCTTACATTGCTCTCATAGCGACTACCTAGGTAGCCACATTATCCACTCACTCCAATGAAACATTACCGGCTTCTCATCTCAACGACTCTCCCACCAGCTTCGAAAACGGCCGCTCCACAGTACGGCGCCAGATCCTTCGAAGCTCGATGAGCCTTGAAGTCTTCTTAGATAGCCTATTCGACTGTGTTACAGCGACCTATCTCGGTTTCGATTGACATTCCTTGATGATGCCATGACCTGGATCTCGTCATAAGGCCATATGGACTACATTGTCCAAATAGGATGCTCAAACCAGCTACCTAATGTGCTTCGTGAGCGTATGCCTGTACTGCCCGTGCTATATTTGCTTTCTTGCTTTCTGTCCCTGCCCTGATCCTTGACCCGACAAACTTACCTGCAACGTTACAGGCAGGCGGACCTCGAGCGACTCCACATTCCTGCAAAGCTTTTTCGAATGTGTCAGCTACAGAGCCTTGCGAGCCAATCCATGCATTTCTACAAGCTTAACTCTGCTTTTTAGGGCTCAATACTCCATAATGGAACGCAAATTCCGGTAGCACTTCCCTTCTCAGCAGGCTTGTCTCCGCTTTGCTTGATTAGTTTGGTTTGCACTAGCATAGATCACGGCGACAGCCGGGGGGTTTCCAGCTTCCCAATTTGAAAGCCGGAGTACTCGCGCAAAGTCATGACGACAATACTGCTCTTGACTTCCTATCTAAGTACAGCCATCTAGCATCGTGTCCGAGGATCGTGGCTCACTGACGTGGGTACTGTGGGCCTCTGTCCAAGAAGATGTAGCAAGACGTTACATTCGCGCAACAGCTCGCCATACGAGAGACCCTTTGGCTTGACGCACAGCATCACATCGGTGGTCCCTTTCGCATCCATGGCTTGGCTAGCCTCAAGCTGCGTCTCGTAGCCTACCAGAGGTAGCATCAATGAGCTTTACTTTTGCTCCTGAACCTTACAACATTTGCCCCGTACTTCGCTAACCAAAGGATACTACTGTGGCATTATCACCATCGTCAGTGACGACTGTCGTGTGCATAGTCATCAGGCTCTTCGTCGAAAAGATTTAAAGGTCGAGACATTCTGCTTCATCAGATCGTTTCTTCCTTCTCTATTCCACCTTGTGCCGTACGGAAGCCACTCGCTGTTCCTTCTTCATCTCTCGTTTATATTAAAAGCTGTGTTGTTTGAGCCTTTCGCATCAAAAAAAGAAAAATTCGAACCTTCGAAATGGTCAAGGGAACTATTGCACTCCTGGCTTTGGCTGCCCCAGCCCTTGCCGGTGTCATCCAAGGGCGTGGCGGAGAGGTAAGCTTAATGCCAACGCGTACCCATTCCGATTGACATGCTAAGAAGCCTCCAGCCCGACGAGAAGAAGCCAGCCACTACCAAGAAGCTTGTTCTCACCACCGACCCTCCCCGTACCATCACCAAGACTACTACTTATGTGACCACTGAGACCCCAGGTTCGTTTTGCTCTCGTGTATTTCCTCAAGCAGGCCGTGTCTAATATAGCTTTCAGAAACCACCACTGTCGTTGTCTCTGGCAACAAGACTCTTACGGTGCCCATCACTCTCACCAACACCGTTACTGTGACCACCACATGGTGCGAGGAGGAGGGCAAGACTATTGTCCCCACCGGCAAGGAGCCAGTGCCCACTGGCGTAAAGCCCCAGCCTAAGCCCAACCCTACTGGTACTGTCATCCCTGTCAAGCC